>NC_077229.1:396605645-396785645 GCF_027887165.1 Monodelphis domestica | reverse complement strand
ATGGAAAGGAGAGAAGAAATGGTGGACAAAGTCAGAGGGAGCAAAGAGATATGTTTCTGAGTGAACTGAATCAGTACTTGAGATACAGTAATTAATGATGCTTGTTGATTGATCAATTGAGATGTATGGCTAGTAGAAGGTTGTTTTTTGTTGTTGTTTGTTTGTTTGTTTTTAGGCAAATGGAGAGAGCTACCATTAATTAATGCAATTTAGGAAGTACTGGGCAGGATTGGCTACAGCTACCAAAACTTTTAAATCTCTCCCCCCAAATTCATAAGTTCCTCCATTCCATTAAGTTAAGGTCTTGATCCTCTTATAAAAATGCAGTATTTCCTGTGTGACCCTGGGAAAGTCACTTGACCCCCATTGCCTAGCCCTTACCACTCTTCTGCTTTGGAGCCAATACACAGTATTGACTCCAAGACAGAAGGTAAGGGTTTAAAAAAAATTTAAAAAGGCTTAAGAATCAAGATCTGGGGGCAGCTGGGTAGCTCAGTGGATTAAGAGCCAGGCCTAGAGACAGGAGATCCTAGGTTCAAATCTGGCCTCAGACACTTCCCAGCTGTGTGACCCTGGGCAAGTCACTTGACCCCCATTGCCTAGCCCTTACCACTCTTCTGCCTTGGAGCCAATACACAGTATTGACTCCAAGACAGAAGGTAAGGGTTTAAAAAAAAATGCAGTATTTCCCCCTTAGCCCAGGAAAAGTAACTCTTGAAGCTCTTCTACACTTTACATTTACACTCTACTGTGATTCAATTCAAAGCAATAAATATTAGTTAAGAAATTACTCTATTGGGCAGTGTCAGGACTGGAGCTGGAAGGACTTAGGTTCAAATCTGGCCTCTGGGCATGTCACTTAACCCCAATTGCCTAGCTTTTTAGCACTCTTTTGCTTTAGAATTGATTCTAGGGCAGTAGGTAAAGGTTTTAAAAGGAAAGGAAAAGAAATGATTTTATTCCAGGTGGGGCCTAAGCACTAGGAATTTGAATGTTGCTGCTGGCTCACCACTCAAAGTTCTGGTCTTGTGAGGACCAGGTTTAATATTTAAGGCAGCCTCTAAATGTCTTCAGCTTGTTTTGCCCCTATTAAGTTGTCTCCAGGGATTCTTCAAATCTGGTTTGAGTATAGCTCATGTCCCAGGCTCAATAGATGTGAGCAGAAGGGTTTCCATCTCCTATGTAAACACTAAAAGTAATAATGCAAATACTACGTATGCCACAGCTTTTGTTTCATTCCACATAAAATGTAAAAACAACATAAAGATCACATAGTGGCCTGTGAACAATTGATATGATTTCCTTTACTTCTATAGTTAACCTCACCTTTCTACTAGGATCTATGTAGTACTCCAGACTCGTATATAGCATCATTCCAAGGTCTTGCACTTATTCCAGAGAGGAAACATACTTGGAGTTGTTGAAAAGGCAACCCTTGACATTTTGGTGAGCTAGATGTTATTCCTGAGACCCAGATAGATATCTAGCCTTATGCTACTCCACGGAGGACTTGGATTCCCCAGGAAGGAAAATAAGCTTCAGATTTTGGAAAGATAATGAGTTTGTCTTGGACTAGCAGTGTTGAATGAATAACTTACAATAAAACAGAGACAAAGTCTAGGTCTTCTGTTTTCTAATAGAGGATCACTTTTTTTTTTCTCTTCCCCTAAGAAGCTATTAGTACCTCTGGAATTTCTCCTTCCCTCTCTCAAAATTGTGGTTCAGGAAGTCCTACTGCTTGGCTATATGGTTCCCTTGTCCTGGAACCAGGTGACTAGGAGGTGCAACTAGCATGTACCTTTGCTACCATTCCTATAGGACTGGGTCCAGGTATTCTGGGTCATAGAGCATAAAGTACTAAACCACTGACCCAGTGGCTGCCATTTCTTAAGCCAAGAAAGTTAATGTATTTTTTAACCTTTACCTTCCATCTTAAAATTAATCTTATGTATTGGTTCCAAGGCAAAAGAGCAGTAAGTATTAAGCAATTGGGGTTAAGTGACTTAATTTAAGTGACTTTAGCCCAGGGTCACACAGCTAGGAAGTGTCTGAGGTCAAATTTGATTTTAGAATCTCCCATCTATCAGCTTGGCTCTCAATCCACTGAGCCACCTAGCTGTACCCTAGGTTGATATTTTTGGACCTGAGGAGAGGGGATGATCAGTCATTCTCTAGAGTTCTGTGTCAATTCATGAACATTTTCTAGAATCCAGAGACATTCCTCAGGGTCTCTGGTCTCTGACATATATTCAGCTTTTTTGTACTCAGAAAATGCAAAAGAAGTGGTCTGCTTTGGATGAAGACTCCTTAAAAGCCAAGCACAAACCAGTAGCTCCAAGTAGCAAATCAGGGCAGCTGTGTGGGGTTACACACTTTCTATGATGTGTAGTTTTGTTCAGAATAGGCTCTAATTACAAGGGCAGGATTGGAGTTACCAAAAAAGCACTCTTGACTTCCTGTCTCCTATATCTCATACACCAAATGGTAGATTCAATGGGGGAAATAAAAGAGACCTTGGTCAAGATAAACCTAAATGTAGGTAGCTGATTTAGGTCTCTAGATCCTGCAAAATGCCATAAAGAGTTGAAGTATAAAATGTTAGTGATTAGAGTTAGGCATGTTTCCCATTCTGAAGAGAAGCTGAGGTATTGAGGCACCATAATCATTTCCGTATGAGGTCATCCAAGATTAGATTGAATATGCTTTTTCTCTGTCTTGTGGTTGTCACTTATTCCCGCTATGCCTCAGGAAATGGAGTTCTATGAGCAGTTTTAATGAACAGACTGAAAAAAAATCCAATCTGGGTCAGATGACATTTGTTTCCATTGCCATGTTTCCCAGGTTAAGTTCCTCAGTCAGGTAGCGGTGTTTATTGCCGGTTGGAATTGATTGGGTCATGTAGGGCACCGTGTACAAATAATAGTGTCATTCACCAATAGGCCCCACAATTTGTTGTAACATGGATGGAATCCCTACTGGTCCTCCCAGCTCCAGTGGAAGAGAAATGAGAGAGATCAGCAGTAAAAGCTCTTAGTTTTCATTTTTATGCTTTAAATAAGCCCTAAGGCTTAGGCCCAACTGACTGACAGGCTGACTTGTGTTATTTGAGTCTACAAAAATGTTCTACTAGACCCATACAGGTACATGTCAGTCAAATGTGACCTCTGTCTGAAAAATGTTTACATAGTGCTATTAACTGTTTTGCTGCAGGGCTTTCTTAGGATTCTCTGGCAACCTTTGTTTGGTTCCTATTGATATCCATTATGCATCTATTCTCGATCTAATCAATATGTTAATCTTTGTCCCAAATATGCTTCTAAATGATATAGAGTTTGAGAACCAGTTCAAGCTTTACTATTTGGCTATGTCCAATTCTTGCCAGCCTCTTCAACTGCTCCAACATCTTCAGTAAAGTCATTTGAGAATATTTTAGGACGTGACCTATTGTCACCTCCACCACATATCTAGAGAGGCTGTGGAAGACTTCCACAAGACATGGTGAATTTAATTTAAATTCATGGTGAATTAATTTTAAATCTCAGTAGAAAACTTTTGTTGTTTAGGTAAAACAGGATATTAATGCAAAGAAGGTCTTGGTAGTTAATCATCACAGGCATCTGTACTTTTAGAGGTTGGACAAAAAGATTTCATAGATAGTTGAATTGCTTTCTTTCTAGAAAAGGAAAACGTGAAAGCCAAAGAAGGATCTTGCCATTGGGCAGAATGCCTTCCTAATTCTGTGTCTTACCCAAACATGAAATGTTTCCTCTTCCATGAGACTTTGCAGGTGATTGGCACTTTCACAGGATGGGAATGGAGGGTCCATGCACAAGAAGGGTTTGTCTTGGATTTGTCTTGGATTGGTTGAGATAGTAATGAGAACTTTGCTCTAGAATTGGCTAGCTATCATTACTGAACATTCTTTAGTTCATTACATATGCCAAGAACAATGATTTTGTTTGTGTGGAAACTCCCTCCATTGAGTCATAGGTTGTAATTAATTTCAGAGGATATATTTGAACCTAACTATTTTTGACTTCAGACCTTAAGTCCATGATATCCACTCTTGTTGCTGCTGTTGTTCATTCATTTCAGTCATGTATAATTCTTTGTGTCTCAATTTGGGGTTTTCTTGGTCAACAAAGAGTTATAAAACTTGTGTATACCTTTTGACTCAGCAATACCACTATTGGATTTATTTCCTAAAGTGATCAAGGAAAAAAGAAAAGAACCTTTATGTTCTAAAATATTTATAGCAGCTTTCTTTGTGATGGCCAAGAAGTAGAAATTAAGAGGATGCCCATAATTTGGGGAAATGGATAAATAAGCATATGATTGCAATGGAATACTACTGTGCCATGATGAACAGTTTAATTTTAGAAAAAATATAGAAAGACCTAATGAAGTTATGTAGAGTGAAATGAGCAGAACCAAGAAAATATTATATACAATAGATATATATTTGAAGAATGATTTGCATATGTCTAGCTCCAGAGGAAGAACTGATAAATAGAAATAAGACAGACCTTATATACATGTGTATATATATATATATATATATATATATATATATATACATATATATTTATCTTTTTGTCAAGTGATATTTTCTCTAATTGGGAGAAGGAATGGATGGAATTTTAATGTAACAAATAAAAACATTTAAAATAAAAAAAACTATATGGAAGTGGTTTGCCATTTCTTTCTCCAGCTCACTTTATAGATGAAGAAACTGAGGCAAACAAGGCTAAAGTGACTTGCTCAATGTCACACAGCCAGTAAAAGTCTGAGACCGGATTTGGATTTAAGAAGAGGAGATTTCCTGACTTCAGGTCTGGTGCTCTATCCAGTGTACCACTAAGCTACACTTTGATAATCATTATGCCCTACTTATACTCTCATTTTGCACATGTTAGGTGCATTTGCTGAAATGAATTGAATTGAATATCGGCAGAAAACTTAGAGACACTGAGATAATGGTGACATAGCCTTCCTGATTATCTTATTTGAGTACTGCTTTATGTTGTTAGGCAGAGAAGAAGAAGCTAGGGACTAATGATTTCTTACTATGCTTGCACTTAGTACTCTGTGCATCATAGAAAAGAATGCAGAAGGAGAATCTTGGAAAATGTGTCTCGAGGGTAATCAACCAAACAGATGTTTATTGCAAAAACGCTTAAAAAGCTCAAACATATGGATAATTTTCAGGGTATTTTTGTGCTGAAACTTCAAGGGAAGGCAAGTAGAAACCGGATGTGCAACAAGGTAACAAGAAACAGGTTCTGCTAGAAATTTTTAATTTCCTGTCAATGGAATTCTTCATTGAACTTAGTCGGTGCGGGATAAAGTTTAGCCCAGAGCTCAGAGCGGCGTTGTGCCCAATGTGCGGACCAGAAATGGAGGAAAGGCTTGTATTATATGAGCAGGGGACATCATCATCGAGCAACTCCAGCAACTGATCCTTACATTTGGGTTTCATTACAGCTGGATATGGATTCCTTCCACCGCCGCTGCTGTGATTTTATTATTAATCCTTTGTCTGTATTGGCTTCTTGCCTGGGACATTTCCAAGCCTGAGGGCAGCAGCTGCCTCTAGCTATGGTTCCCCCATCTAGTGGCTTGCCAGTCTCCCTTTTTCCCAGCAGGTGTCACTAATTCACCACAGGGCAATGCTGGTGATTAGGGTGATTATTTGAAAAAGGCACCAGCCAAACTCTAGTGGGAATGGTCATGTTTAATGTAAGTATTAATGTAAATTTAATGGAAGTAACATCTTTCAAATTCACTAGGAAACCAAATATGCCCTTTGTCCTCTGAGCTTGGTTTTTTATTTTAATTTAAAAACCATTTTCCCCCCAGCATTGAAAATTGTGCAAAACAGCAAAGAATTAGAAAACTGGTTTGTAACAAACACCCAGGAAAGGCTGGCTGATGAAAACATCCTGACTGGGGCCAAGGGGAATTTCAGCGGTCTGTACAATGCAAGACTATTTCTTGGGGTGGAAGGGATGGCTCAGCTAGGAACCAAAGCTCATTCCCCACGTCCACCAACAGCGTGGAAATAGAGAGGTCCAGATGTGACCGGGACCTGGTGACAGGTGGTTCTTTGCCAGGCCAACAATCTGGCCTGTTTCCTTTTCAGAGCTTTGAACATGAGCTGCTGTGGCTGAGTCGGCTCTCATACTCTGCTGTCAGTAGGACCAGGCAGCACATTTCAAAACAAGCCAGACTTGATAAGGCTCCGGATGGGTTACACAAGCCACATGTTCCTTAAAAGAAAATGTCTGGCCAGTACAGAGACCTGGTGTAAGACAAAAGAGATCTTTGTGTTAGATACAAGTGCTTGGCTGTGTTCTCACATATGCCTGTCTTTCAGGCACGGCTCTTTGGTAGACACCTGTACTATGTAACATTAAACTACTTACACATCTGACAGGGTAGGCTTGTAGTATCTGTCAGGAAATAGAGGGGCATCTATGCTGAGCAGAATATTTAGTGAAGATCAGTCAGACCTGCAATAAATGTCAATATTCAGGCCAGCTTCTTTGGCTTATCCATGCATAGATATTATATTCAGCTATAGATGTATACATACAGATAGATATGAATACACGCTTATTTTATATGTGTATCTGCATGTGGATCCATGGATATGTTATAGTAGATACATATTTCATACTTATTTTTATAAACATATACATTTATGTATATACACATACAAAACATACACAGGCATGTATATGTATACATACATATATACAAAATATATGTACATATAAGATGTCTCAAAAGTTTTAGTGTGATTTTAAGCTATTAAAGTTTTACATTGCTCTAAGACTTTGGGGCACATATATCTATTTTTATGTGTGTGTACACAACAATACACATATATACACAACAGGGACCAGATCTAAGAATTTATTGGGAGACAGACACACACACACAGACGGGGAGAGAGAGAGAGAGAGAGAGAGAGAGAGAGAGAGAGAGAGAGAGAGAGAGAGAGAGAGAGAGAGAGAGAGAGAGAGAGAGAGAGAGAGAGAGAGAGAGAGAGAGAGAGAGAGAGAGAGAGAGAGAAAGAGAGAGAGAGAGAAAGAGAGAGAGAGAAAGAGAGAGAGAGAGAGAGAGAAAGAGAGAGAGAGAGAAAGATTCCATATATATGTACAAGATCTTAGTTTACTGAGTAAACTCCTAAAAGTCCCATAACATATCTTTAGTCCAAAGAGAAAATTCGAGTGTTCTTCCTGTCCCTTTTCCTAGATAGATAGGTGCACTGTCTTGTGTACCTTCCAGGATAAATTGCCCTGATACTTTGATGGAACTTTTAAAAAATTGATTAGGGGGCAACTGGGTAGCTCAGTAGATTGAGAGCCAGACCTAGAGATGGGAGGTCCTAGGTTCAAATATGGCCTCAGACACTTCCCAGCTGTGTGACCCTGGGCAAGTCACTTGACCCCCATTGCCTACCCTTACCACTCTTCTGCCTTGGAGCCAATACACAGTATTGACTCCAAGATGGAAGGTAAGGGTTTAAAAAAATTGATTAAAAGATGACATACTAGAGAAATGAATTACATAGAATAAAGAAGAGCATTTGCCCTGGAGTGATTTCTTATATTAAAAGAATTTTAGAATTGTATTTTTGCTAAACTTCTCAGTGTCTTTAGAAAGCTCTAACCTTTTAAAGACTAATTTACAGAGAAGTTTCTGATTTGTATTGATAAAGGGAATTGTGTTACCTGGGGTTTCCTAATAACAGTAGAATCACAGGTTCCAGCCATATGCCTATCTCTGCTTTTGCTACTATATGTGACTTTGAACGCTTCTGTATTTATGAAATAGAAAGATAATCTCTGTTAGTTTACTTTCTTTTCTTTGCTTTGAAGGGCTATGTGTGCATCCTAACCTGGAATTTTGTTGGTAGAGGAAAATTCTGGCCAGAAAACCATTCCATTAAAACAGTTTAGCACCTGTGCTCTCCTTTATGGTCTTTTGGAGTTGCCTGGGGCACTAAGAGGGCAAGTGGCTGTCTCAGAGTCACAGAGGCAAGACATTGAAACCAAGTCCTGAGCCATATCTGTACCCTATATTCCATTGCTTGCATTGCAGATGAGAAGGAAGAGGAAGAGGAGGAGGAGACATCTTTATACACACACATGCTCTGCATAGAGGGATGTGTCATGTTAGTATAATAAAGTACAAGTTGATGTCAATACCTCACTTTTCTATGGGGTATTAATACTTATAAAGTGCTTACCTCATACTTACAACCAGCTTGTGGGATTGGAAATGCAGGCTCTTCCTTTCCTCTGCCCAATTCTTTTCCTTCTCTCTACCATTCTACCATGACCTCACCTTTACCACCATACCAAGGATACAAGAATTAAACTAGATATGTCTTTTAATTAGTCTTTTCTTCAACTTTTGAAATATTTAATCTCTTCTTCCTGATGGATGAGAAAGGACCTGGATTGGACTGGGATGGTAGCTCACAAAAGAAATAAGAAATAAGAATCTCTCATAAATCCCCAAGATTATAGTCCCCAAACTTTACATCATGGTGCCCAGGGGCACCATAGTAAACTCACAGGAGTGCCAAAGAATTTTTTTTTAATTTCCAGGTAAATTACTGAGGGAAATACAGTGATACTGGACATCTATCTGTTGACTACTGAGAGAATTACTAGCTGGAAGGGATTTATAGTTCCTGCCATAGATCCTGCCATAACTTCTAGAACTTTCTTTGTGAAATCATGTCTTTTTAAAACTAAGATTTTGGTCATTGATGTGATGAAAAAGTAAGTGCTTTTGAAAAATGAATGTGGAACAGGAAATGAATGGTAGCATCTAATCTGCTTCCAAGGTTAGAGAAGCTTTGCAATGACCAACAGATGCACACATCCTTTTAATAAGTAATTATGGGTGATTTAAGTACTGATCTGTTTGCCTCAGTTTCTTCATGTGTGAAGTGGGGATAATAATAGCACCTATGTCCCAGAGTTAGTGTGGGGGATCAAATGAGATAATAATTTTATGGCATTTGGCACATCGACTGTCTGTAACATAGTAAATATTATGCAAATGTTAGAGATGATATGGATGGTAAATGAAGGAAGGAAATAAAAATATTAATTTTTAATGCATATCATTTTTTCAAATAGCAGTATGTTGCAAGGATACAAACACTCATCAAGTTGCTGGACCCTAACTACTTAATAAAAGATACTATTAAGTTTGGCGTTTGTTTTTGCCTTTAAGAAAGTTACTGAGATGCTAATGGTGCTGTGAACAGAGAAAGATTGGGAACCTCTGCCCTAAGGAGTCTCTTATCCACAAATGGCTAACTCCTCATCTAGAGGGAAATATAAACAGGTGAAATGTTTGCTGTTCTCTCTAATTGGAGCATACCTTCCACAGGAAGTTTTCAAGTCTCAGAGAAACCAGTTCTTTTCCCTGTTGAACAGCTGTGGATAGATGGTCACGTTGTGAGGAAAATGGATATGTTTCTATGTGATATTTCTAAAAATCCATTACCTCATGGTTCTTGGTAAGCTGAAAGGAAGGAAACCCTGGGAGGATAGAGGAGAATAAATTTAACTGTAATAAGCATAACAGCTTTCATGGAAAATGTACTTAACCATAATCAAAACAATAACTTTGGGCAAGGGGGAGAAAACTGGACACTGGAGATTTGGGTTTGTTTCTCCAAGAATCCTGGTCTCTGTTGTATTCATCTATTTCTTCCACAGTTATTTATTGAGTATCCACTATCATATTAGGTAATGGGAAGATGGAAAGATGAATATGATATGGTCCTTGCTCTCAAAGAAAATATAGCCTAAAAAGATGCAGATATGAATAGACCTATGATTTAATTCCTAATCTAGGTTTTTGTTTTTTTTTTTTTTTCAAAACAAAAGCAGACTGGAAGTGCCTTACACCAAGAGGTTGTAACTTCTCTAAGCTCACATAGCCAGTCTATGTCAGAGGCAGAACTTGAACACAGGTCTTTTCTTCAGATTCTAAGGTCAGTCTTCTATCCTTTTTGCCCATGGTATTTTGCACAAACAAATATAATAACAAAATACAAAGTAAAACGATGCTTTGGAAACAATTCCTCTTCATAAAGGGAGTATTAGATGCGACACTGGTCTTTTAGGCAGTACTTTGCCAGGTTGCCAGGAGTACAAAGCCCATAAATATTTCAAATATTAAAGAAATTATCTAATTTTCTTCTAGTATTTGTTTAAGAAGATTGGCTTGTACCTTTGGGGATATCCTGAGTTCTTTCTCTCTCTGCTTCTGTGTGTCTCTCTCCGTCTCTCTGTATCTTTGTCTCTCTCTGTGTTTCTGTCTTTCTTCACCTCTGTCTCTGCCTCTGCCCCAACCTCCAATCCTTATTCATACACTGGAACTGGATTAAATAATGCTGTCCATATGATACATGCCTCCTGAACACATAAAATAAATGAAACCTCATATATGGTAGAGGGGGTATTGGAACTAACCTATGCTCTCCACGGTCCTTAGGACAAGAGGTTCCCAAGGTTATCTCATTTTTAATGTAAATTACCCATGGCAGTGGCACCATTTACCTCTTTCTGAAGAAGCCAGACCGGCTTAGTGCCAAATTCTGGTTTGTCACATTAAGTAAGTCCCCAGTGCTCCCTGGGAGTGTACTGAGTGAGCACTGTGGCTAGTCTTATCAGGAAAATTTTGTAAAGTTTTATCCTGGATGGAACATTGGGATCCTATGATGGCCTCTGAATCATTAGTAATCATTAATTCCTTTCCAAATTTATGGATTGAAATTATCTCAATTTCCATGAAAAGTATTTCTAAAGAAAAAGTTCCATATAAGAATGGCCATGCCAGGATTGTCTCTGTGATCTTCAGTGCTCTCCAGGGATTTCTGAACTCCAAAGGAATTAATATTGCTTTTTGGGGAGCCAAGGTTAAACTCAGATATGGAAACCCTCAAGCTCTAGCTTAAGTGCCATATCCTTCAGGAAGGTTTTCCCCAATCCTTTCTTTTCCTGAAGTCCTGATGTTTTTGAGTCTCAATTTTCACATATTTAAAATAGAGATAATAGTATAACTTCATAGATCTGTGGGGAAGATCAAATGAAACAATGCACATAAAGTGCCATGTAAATATTAGTTGTTATTATTATTATCCTTAAACAGGACATTTATCTTGTCACTTCCCCACAAAAACCTTAAATTCCTTCCCTCTGACCTTTGTGAATAGTTTCAATAGGGAAGGTATAGGAGTAGCTGATGTGGATGGAGAGAAAGTAGAGACAGTGAATGGAGCATTTGTTTGAGAAAATTAGTTTGGAAAGAAAAAGGAGAATTAAGATGATAGAGGGGAAATATAAGGTGTTTGTGTTCATTTGATGTCTTTTTTCCCAAGATAGGGAAAATTTGTATACTTTTTTGAAAAGAGCAAAAAATCTAGTAAAGCAGAAAACAAGAAGTTGGAAAGCATCCCAGAGAACATCTAGTCAATCATATACCAAACAGGGATCCCTTCCTTTATCACCATCAGTTTCATCTACTTGAGGACTTCCAACAATGATGAGCTCATCACCTATTCAAATAGTTTACTCCATTTTTGGACAGTTCTAATTGTTATGAAAATTTCTATCAAGCCATATTTGGCCCAGCAATGATCACAATTCTAATCTCAAAGTGAGGTTTCAATAACCATTTGCTGAACTTAATTTAAAAAAATTTTCAGATATGGTCATTGGACCTTAATATTTTTTGTCTTTAATTTGTAAATTTTATCAGTCTTTTACCTCATCAGCTATTTTTATACACACTGTCCTGACACCCTATTCCCCCTCACTTAATAGGTCCTACCTTATAATAAAGGAAAAAATAATTACACAAAACAAATTGAAATTGTGAGTGTCCCACAGCATGTTCAATATTCTATAATTGGAGAGCCCTATCTCACCAAGTAAAAAAAAGGAGGTAAGTTTTCTCATATTCAGTTCTTAACACAACCCTTAGCACATAACAGATACTTAATAAATCCTTGTTGATTGGTTAGTTGATTGAACAATCATTTTTTTCTCCAAGTTACTAGTCATTACATCCATAAAGCATTGCTGAACTGAATTTGAATGAAGGAGATCATCTTTGATTCTTTGCTAATTAACTTATTTTTAATGGAGTCCAAGCTGGCTTTAAATCTAATTCCAAATTCTCCTCTGCTAGAGAAATATTCCTGGCACTAACAATACTTAACCTTGTGAGACCACTAGGAAGCAGGATGTATAGTGAGTAGGTGACTTCTTTTAGAGATTGTATTACTTAATTATTTTTAAAAAATGAATATCAGGAGAATTAATTGCAAACAGGACTTATCCTTAAAAGAAGAAATTTTTTGTAATTCATCTTAATCAGTTTAAAGTGTCTTGTATCTTTTCTCCCCAAAATAGTTTCCCTCACTATAAATGATTATCCCTGAACTTGAAATGTTAATGGCAAGAAGATTGTCTTGCTGAGTGTAATGGGAGATTTGTACTGTGAGTCTTTTTGTCCATCCAGAGGAGCAGTAATGTGCCTGGAATGCTAATGAATGACAAGGTGTGGAGAAAAAGAAGCAGGTTATCCCTTGGAGAGCACTGACAACTCAGACTGTTATATGACACTGAACATCAAAATTCATTTGAGTGTCACAATAGTGTTCAAAAGGCAGACTCTTGACCTATAACCAAGATTTATTCCCACTAAGTAGCTTGTCTGATAAGTTCATAGGAAATGTGCTGAATACAAAAAAAAAAATAAAATGAAAATATGGCTTGTTAAATTCAGATGGAAAGTGAATAAGAAGCAAAGAACAAGAACCCAAAAGATACATTTATTATACTGTTTAGGTTTTTTACTATTTCTTACTTAAGTTTGGACAGATCTGTTTCCCTAGTAATAAGAGGAAATAAACAAAAACACAATAGCAAAAACCAAAACCAAACCTCTTTTACAGTATCATTCCAACCACAAAGTTCCCCTTGGGAAAGTAAAGACCACATTTTTGCTCCCCGGAAGAGAGGTTTTGGCTAATGGATCCGCCATATCAGGAAGTCAGTAACTTGAGCTGTGAAGAAAAAGCGAGAAGAGTTAAGATATTAAGCCATGTAATTCAGACTAGGAAAGGGTAATTAAGGCAGGAATGGCAGGCAAACCCTTGAAATAACTGTGAAAGGTGAGAGGCAGCTTCTGGTATTAACTGAAGCTCTTCCCTCTCATCCCATTGTGTCTGAGGATAACTTAAATCGTCTTTGGGAAAAGGAAGGCAGTGATGTCTAAAGCAAGAGGCTTCAGTAAAATTATGTACATATGGAGACACTGGATCACATATTTTGCTCGAAGGCTAAATTCTTCACATTCAAAATGTAGGGGACATTGAAGCTGGGTGACTCAATGGCTTCGGAACCAGGCCCAGAGATGGGAGGTTCTGGGTTAAAATCTGGCCTCAGACACTTCCTAGCTGTGTGACCCTGGGCAAATCACTTAACCTCAATTGCCTAGTCCTTTGCCACATTTAAGTCTTAGAACTGATAAAATAGGTCAGAAGGCAAGGATTAAAAGAAAGGTAAATGTGTTCAGAAAGAATTTACATTTGCATTCACACGGCTGTCAATCACATCTATTGCTCAGTCTACCATGGAGTAATTGGAAAACCACACCAGAAGAAGGGAAAAGTCAGCACTGACCAAACTGGCTCAGCTGTTTTAGGGATGCTACAAAACAATGGAAATAGCAGATTTAGTCCAAGATCATAGGATGAAAAATTTAGCACGGCAGGGACCAATTAATCCAACCAGTTTAACTCCATCATTGTACATATTAGGAGTCTGAGAACCAAAGGGATGTGAGTTGCCTAAAGATGTGAGTTGCACAAGGAGAGAGGTGGGAACTGAATCCATGTCCTCTGATTTGAAATACATTGCTTTTTCTACTGCAAAATAATATCTTAGTAAATCTTGGCAGTGTAGTGTAGAGAATGAATAAAAGAGTATTAATTAAGTGCTTTTTATGTGCCAGGCATTGCACTAAGCACTGGAGCAACAAATACAAAAAAGAGACAGTCCCTTTCCTCATGGAAATTACATTTAATTTCGGTCGGAGAAATCACAGGGGTGATGATCGGTGCCATGGGGCAGTTGATAGACACATCCTTTCCAGAAGCAGTACCAATACTGATCTGAAGTCAAGACTTGAGACAGAAGAATTGGGTTTAAAAACTGGTCATTATGTTTACTACTTATAGGACTTTGGGCAATTTAATTCACTCCATGAAGTTCAGTTTCCTAATCTGTCAAATGAAGAGGGTGGAGTCTCTCCTCCCTAAAGTCATTTTCAAATCAATATCTACAGTTTTTTTTTATTCGGTCCCTCCCTTACCTCACTACACCATACAAGGTAGCATTTGGCAAAATATATAGATTATGCCTTTTATGTTTCCACTTCTCAATTAATTTTCCAGAGGTTAACATTCATAAGCAATTCTTCAAATATTAAATCTGAAGCTATATCTGAAATATCTCCTCTATTTCCAGTTATTTGCTACCACAAAAAGAGATGCTATAAATATTTTGGAATGTTTGGATTCTTTTCCTTTCCCCCTATTTTCCTTGGGAAATAGACCCAGCAATGTGTCTAAGGATATAGAAAACTTTACAGTTCTCTGGGTGTAATTCCAAATTACTTTTCAAAATCATTGGACCAGTTCAGTTCCACCAGTAGTACATTAGTGTAATATCTATGATTCCATGAGCTGTCTTCAGTACCACTTTTTTTTAATCTTTCAGAAAACAAGTTTTGGATACATTATTCTTTAAAAAGTGCTTTTGAAATAAGGACAATAATACCCTGATCAGAAAAAAGGCAAATAAGGATGCCAGTCTCCACTTCTGATCAAATCATTCACTTCCCAAAGATAGTAAATATTCAAATTTAAAAAAATTTAAAAAAAAAAATTAAAAAAAAATTCCACTCAAATGGAGTGGAATTTTACATTTGTAACCCATGAGAGTTTAGTGTACAACATCTGGGTAATAAGCAAATTCTATGTACTACCCTACCAAGGTGAACAAGATGACCTGTCATCTCCAAGGTCACAAAACAGCTTAGCATGAAGATAACCTATTGCACAAACAGGTATTTTGGGGTTCTACTTTTATTCAGGAATGCCTGAGGAATACACAATAAACATTTGGTTGGCCCTAGTAAGAATGAGTCACAGCCACCTTTGGTTCTCTGATTTGAGCCACCAGAAAATAGCATGGTAAAATTGAAAGGATACTCACTTGGAGGAGGGGGCAGCTAACTGGCAAAGTGGATAGGACCTGAGTTCAAATTTGATTTCAGACACTTCCTAGTTGTATGACCCTGGGCAAGTAATTTAACCCTGTTTTCCTAGCACTTGCTCTTTTGGACAAAGGACTATTTTTTAGCCTGTTACCTTCTGTCTTATGTAAGGGGGGAAAGGGTTAATTATATAACAAGGTTGACAAGGATTATATTTAAAATAGGGTTGCCAGGAATTTAATTTATTCCAAAAAGATTTATTTACAATTTATTTACAAAATATAGAGAGAGTAAAGTAAGAAAATCAAAGTGAGGTTAGTGTAAGATATCTAGCCTAAGCACTAAGTAATTTACTCTGACCCCTGACTCAACCTGGGCAGGGGAGTTTAGTCCTTAACTGACCTCAGCAAAGCCAAGGACCTGAGGAAGTCTCTCTCAAGAGGTAGGTCTCTCCTGAGGCTAGTTGTTGTTTTTTTTTCCAAGAAAATCCAGGAAAGGAGTCAGCCTTTTCCCTTACCACTTACCAGGAACAGGGTTTCAGGTCCAGTCAGCAGATTCTTCTCCAGGCTCAATTCTAAAGAATGAAGAACTGAGTCTCACAGGAAGTTCAACTCCAAATAGAACTCCAAGTAAAAACTCTACTCAGGAAGTTGTAACTCCCTTTTAAAGACACTTTCTTTTGTGTCACTTGCTGTGCCTTCCCTTAATTTTATGTCTACTAATCACAGTTGAAGCTTTGCTTTAGGACTTTCCCAGGGCAGTCAGTTTAATTCTGATTCATCACTATTTGCAGTATTACATATGTGTGTTGCAGACCTCCCCCACTCAAGTGTGAATGGGTTGTTTACACCATTTTGGTGATTAAATCTAAAAATGGGTAGATCTCCCTACTCAACTTTAAGTAGGGTGCTTACACTTTTGGTGATTAAATCTAAAAATGGGCAGGGGAGTTAATATAAATTTCACAATCTGGGGAGAGTTAAATTTAATCTTCACACTTAGAATCAATGCTGGGTATTGGTTCTAAGACAAAATAGTGGTGGGAGTTAAGTGACTTGCCCACAGTCACACAACTAGGAAGTATCTGAAGTCAGATTTAAACCCAGGACCTCAGATCTCTGGTTCTCAATCCACTGAGCTACTTAGCTATCCCCAAAAAGGACTACTTTCTTAAAGGAGTCTCCCTATGGTCTCCCATGTTCTGAACTTGTTGTGTTACAGATTAAAAGGCTTTTGTTGATCTCTGACTAAGAAAGTGTATGACTTTCAGTGAGTTTTTACCATGTCTCATAAATGTGAATTATTTTATCAGCACTCTTCTAAGTGTCTGCTAGCTGGAAAGCAAATAGGGCAGTATTGGTAGGGCAGTGGAAGAAGGAAGATCAACCCTAGAGGATATGCACACGGCTGGAGTAGTGACTAGTCAGAGTACATGAAAGTACTCACTGCTCAAGGAAAGAAAAGCATAGAAAGGGGATAAGAAGGCATGCTAAAAACACTTGATCTACTTCACCATTTCACTGAAAGTCAGACTTGCAAGGCAGTGCAGTAGAGAAGGAGGAACCATGAGCTTAGTGTCAGACCTGAATGTGAGTCCTGGCTATGCCAGCCAGTGGTGAAATGTTGGGAAAATCTCTTCATTAAAAGTATGAGATGATTACATATGATTAGCCTTACAGTTATGACCACATATGGTATATATTTTGTGGCCAAATACCACTCTATGGCATGGAGTTGGTCATGAAAGTGAAGGTCAGATGATGTCCCCTTATCCCCAACGAAATATACTTATCTGGAACAAGGGAAGTTAATAAGTTTATTCCCTGACATCAGTCCTTTTTTAAAGGTTCTGCTGCACTTAAAAACAATGTATTTAAAAACAGATTTAATTTTTTAAAATTGTTAAAAACAGAGCATTTTCCCTGGGCTTAACAGTTCTTAAAAGCTGCTGACCTTCTATAAAGAACAGGTGAGATCAAATCTTGACACTTCCTAACTGTGTGACCCTGGGCAAGTCACTTACCAGAGAAACTAGATATGTTCATGAGAAAGGGGGAAGTTTTTTTCTGATCTCATTCCTAAATGTGATTCCTAATGAAAGATGGAAGGAGAGAAGAAAGCTCGTGATGAGTCAGGAGGAACTCAGCAGGGAAAACAGAGATCAGTACATAGGTAGACATTCTCCTCTTAGAGATGCCTATTAAAAAACTGGTAAATGATAAATGGCAAAATGTATCATATCATTCTAATGGCCATTAGTATTATTATCTTCTATGATGACCAGATTTGAGTACTTATTCATTTACTACTTACCAGTGAACTGTTTGATATACAGTAGGACCTTGTTTTATGTGAACTAAACACAGGTGAATTCAGGTAAACACAACTACAAATTTATAAAAATACAGTCAGAAAAATAGATGAACTAAAAGTTTTAATCATGCTCTAAATCCACACTATTTTCCCAAGTGGCTTAAAGTCTTGTAGCAGTTCACCCAGTCTCACTGATTCTTGCTCTGAGAAGCATTAGTGTGAGTCATTACCTCATTTTGCACCAAACAGGAGCTCCTACATCAGTCTTTGTCCAAAGTTCTCACTTGTAACAAGTCGTGTCTCGAGTCCGAGCAGCAATTTCTATTTCTTTCGTTAATGCTCTTTAGTTATTAATAAGAGCCCCAAAGTGCAAGAGCAGGAACGATGGTTGCTCTAAGCCAAAGAAACATCATATAGTGTCTACGTAAGTTCCTATAAGAAATACTTATTGAATAATAGAGTTTGCTGTTATATGCAATTTTCAACTTATGCTAAGGGTCTTGGACTGTATTGATTACATAAAACAGGGTCCTAATGTAATTCAGTTCAGTAAATTATTTATATATTGTTTGATCTATGCCTAATATTGAGGGGGAATCTAATTTGTCTTCAAGGAGCTTATAGTCTACAAGACAATTCATGATTTCTCTCTATAAATTATTTATGTAAACCCTAGGAAACAAATTTCCAATAGAGCATCAGTGAAGTTTGTCTAAAGTACCTGAAAAAAGAGATGATGTAATGGATCCAGGAAGACAAATGTTCAAATCTTGCCTCTGCCACATATTCCTGCCACACAGTAAAATGCTATGTAAACTTAAACCATTTCTATAGAAATGGAGACGGTGAATCTAATACCTTAAAACTCACATGGCACTTCAAAGTTTGTAAAACACTCTCCTCACAAAAACCATCAGAGGGAGGTTGAACACGAATAATTGGAGCCCCTGGTAGGAGAATTACTTGCCTTTTTACTGCTCTGGGCCCTATAGACTATAAATAATTCTCTAAGTTTATACATTGCAGAGAAAGGCTAGACCTGCATTGGTAGAGGAAATCTCCACATCTGGGAATTCCTTGTACCAATCCTAACTACCAAAAGAGCTCATTTAAAAAAACATTAGGGAAAAGTAGATTTTAAAAAAAGGTTTTATGGACTCATCTAGGAAAGATTTCTTTCTACACATAACGGAGCAATCAGAATTTCTACTTTCTTCTCTTAAAAATTTTAAACATTGTATTAATGCCTTTTGCTTTCCCGCCAATCATCTTCTATCATACAATTCCCAGACAACGTTCGCTGTTTCACCACTAGGTGGCGATGCTAGCTACGAGCCTTCTTACTCATCCGAACAAGTCCCTGACAAGTTCCGTTCTAACTGGGTTAGAACTGCTCCATTTCAGCCCCTGAAAGAATACAGGGTAAATGACAACCTCTTTGGTGCTCGGCGAGCAGGTGACCTTTTCCCTCATCCCTTCTCGGTAGATGCTCAATGCTCATCTTGTTAGTCTAGGAGGTGTGGTCAGTGTAGAGTTATTCTGTCAAAACAATTCTCAAGCCATTACCCTTTGGGAAAATCTGCAGCCTGCTATCTTTAAGGGATGCCCAGTCATGTGAAAAGAGCATAATTGAGTGGGTGCAATGTGGAAGGAAGAAAGCAAACTACTGTATGCAGTTTTTATTCATAGGCATAAGAATAAAATCACAATATATTTAAACACTACCCCATCTTCTCTTAGACCCTGGCCACCCACAAGCAGCCCTTAGGGATGCTCTAATCCCAGAAGGTTTAGAAAAGACATAGCTCAGTTGTTTGGCTCCATGGGCTGCTTTCCACCCTGGAAACAAACACAATTCTCCAGTGCTGTTGCATTTGCGAACAAGTGATAAGTAGGTACAGTGAAGGACATAGAGAGAGTCTTTTGGCCTCCATTTCTCTCTTTACTATTCTTCCTTCAGGGGATGTAAGCCTTATAATTAATGCCCAGATCCCTACTTGGGTTATTTCTGCCCCCTTTCTTACTCTCCCCCCATCCCCAGGCCAATCCTGGCTTCCCAGCTCTTGCACTCTTTTTTGCCTCATCCTAGAAGTAAATGAAGTTCCAAGGGCAAGTCTCATGGATTAGCCGATGAGGCATAACCAGTTATGTTTATTTCCTATCATCAGTGCTCAATGAATGTTTTGCAGTGCTCTGTTAAAAACATAGTATTTATCCCTGATCTTAACAGTGCTTGAAAGCTGCTGACTATTTTCAAAGGCTATATGAAGGAAAGAGTATATAATCACCTTCTTGTAACAAAGAAAAATAGTTAAGCAAAACCACTGAACCCATTAAGATTAATTTTCCTTGCTCTGAAATATGCAAGAATCAAATGACATTAAGAACCAGCAACATGGAGAGCTGAAATTTTTTAGCTCCTGTATCTGTTCACTTCATTTTACTATTTCTAAAATACATATACTTGAATTCTCTCTTTAACAAATATGCTTTGAGGAAAATGGTGTGTAAACTTTATTAATTTCTATAGAAATGGAGGTTGTGAGTCCAGTGTCCTTTTGAACTACAGAAAATTCGCATTGCACTTCAAGATTTGTAAAGCATCTTCCTCACAACAACACTAGGAGGGAGGTTGAATAAGAATAATTATCTCCATTTTACAGATGCAGAAGCTGAGGTACTGAGAGATTAAGTATTTTTAGAATTAAAGACTATCTTGATTTAAGTTATTCAGCATATTTGGGTTGGATAATCTTGCTATTTAGCTAGCTTACTTGGTCAAAATTTCTAGGCAAAGAATATTCCAATCTTCTTTTCCATATGAGTTTCCATTTAACTCATTTACTTGTTAGTCTTTGCACAGTTCCTGAGAATTTAAAACAATCCTCATTTTCCAACTGTGTACCTCTGCTGTCATGGATAAATATGTGTGTGTGTGTGTGTGTGTGTGTGTGTGTGTGTGTGTGTGTGTGTGGAAAGGGGAGAATGGAGAGAGCGAGAGAGAGAGAGAGAGAGAGAGAGAGAGAGAGAGAGAGAGAGTTATACACAGGATTTTAGATCAATGCCTCAAAATGCAGTTGGGTGGTATGGAAATGATGCAATATTATTGCATCCAGTATTGGTTCCAGTCAGTAGAAGGACATACAATGTGCCTTCCCCTCACCTGTCCATATCTGTTTTATTTGTGGGAGGGGAGAAGTAGTAGAAGGATTTGGAGGAGTTTAGATGGAAGAGAGGATAAGAAGGACTTGTACTATATGACTCACATATTTTTGTGAGGGTCAAAGGAAGTGATATATGCAAAGGACTTTACAATTAATGAAGTGCTATCTAGATGTTAACAGTTATTATTTTCTAGAAATTACCAATTGTTCTGAAATCTCACATTGAGTGGCATTAATTTCATTTTCAGGCATAAGTTTTCTCTCTACATTGACTTGTTTCACTTTGGCTTTTGATCAGTGCCAGACATTTAACTGGAACAGGTCAATCTTGGTGGACTTCACATCATGCCATTAAGTGATTCTGGAGATTGCCTCTTAATGCAGACCAGTCTAAAGGAACAATGTTATCATTGCAATTTGTATTTCTAATCAAGGTCTTGGCATCAAAATATCATAAATATGACTATGAATGTTATAAAATTTAAACTATGACATTATCAACTTGCATAGTCATTTTAAAAAGCAAAAGTATTTCATAGCATTCATAGCATTTCAGAGTGTTATCAAATAACCAACATTTTAGACATTTTCACAAGGTGCTTTGCATACCCTCCTTCGTTTCAGCATTACAACAACTCTCTGAGTTCGGAACCACAAGAATCATTCTCACTTTAGAAATGAAGAAAGTGAGGCAAAGAGAAGTAAATCATTTGTCCAGAGTCATGAAGTATCAGCTGCCAAGTTTAGGCAGAGAACAACATGAAATGGGCATAAATATATCCGATGATAGAAGATGGGCCTGATGGGCCTGTGGATATGAGAGCATTTCATGATCTAGAAAGTCTACCTAAATATGTTAAATTGATCATCAGTGTCTAATCTGGTCTCAGATGCATATGCCATCAGCGACAATTAACATGAACTACTTGCTTCATTAACGACAACTAGCTATCCTGTACTTGACTTCTTAGAACTCAGGAGGATTCTAGGAGATGACTTGTACAGTCTAGAAGCTCTTGAAAAAGGCTGACGAGGGCAGTTTGAACTCATACCCTCTTGCCCTCCCTATTCATGCTCCCATAGCAAGCAGACGCTTTTGAAATGATTCTACTGCCCTTAAGAGTCATCCTCTGGAAAAGACAGCTTGTAGTTGATCTCTTCTGCCACTAGATGGAAGACTTGTTCATTGGTCCGCTCTAGAATTGGGTTCCCTGTGCAGAGCTCATGCGGGAAAGTGATGGATGACATTGATGGTGGTGATGATGATGAAGATGGTGATGGTGATTATTGATTGATTCCTGCTGTTGCTGCTGCTACTACTAGCTGATATTTATATATAAAATTAAGGTTCACAAAGAAAACATTTAACATATATTTCATTTGATGGTGAGGCAGGCAGTATAGTTATTTATTATTCCTAGTCATTTGCGTCCCCATATTTACAAATGAGCAAACTGAGGCTGAGAGATTATATGACTTGCCCAAGATCATAGAGTTAGAAATCACCGGATACTAGAACTAGACCCACCTTTCTCCTAACTTCAGATAGAGGAAATACTCCATCTGCTGACCCAAATAGACTCTCCCGAGAAGTACTAAATCGAGTTTGTATTCTGTGGTCAATAGTGGGTCAGAAAATGGTTATTCTCCTGATAATGTGAAAGGTTTAGCTCATCCTGGCTTCTCTTAATAACCATTTATGGCTTTATCATTTTCTTGTTTATTCCAATGTGTCTGTATCCATTCGACTTAGTTTCTAATTACATAATATCAAGACTGTAGCTTATTATATTTTCTTCTTATTCCTTCTATATTTTCACTCAGACTTAACCCAGGTCATACTATTCTGGTGAACAAGTGACACGGAATAATAGGATTTAATAAGAGCTAATATCTATAGGGCACTTACTATGTGCCAGGTACTATGAAATTATTATTTCATTTGTTCCTCACAACAACCTTGGCAAGTAAGTGCTTTTATTTCTCCCATTTTACAGATGAGGAAATTGAGGTAAAAAGAAGTTATGCGGCTTGTCCAAGGTCACCCAGCTATTTGAATTTGAACTCAGATTTTCCTGATTTCAAGACCAGAGCTATATCTACTGTACCACTGGACTATATCCCCCTACCTAGGGCAGATCCTCTAGTTCAACCTCTTCATAAAAAGGTGAAGTAACATCTCATGTGTGATAAATAGCAGCGCCAAGATTAAAACTCATGCTCCTTGATTCCATATCCAGTTCTCTTCCCACTATGACATGTTACTATTGTTCAGATGTTTTCAATCATATTTGGCTCCTTGTGACCCCACTGGGGGTTTTCTTGGAAAGGATACTGAAATAGTTTGCCATTTCCTTCTCCAGATCATTTGACAGATGAGGAAACCAAGTCACATACAAGATTAAATGGCTTTTTACCCAGCCAGTAAGTGTCTGAGACCATATCTAAATTCAAAAGGATACCTTCCTGATTCCAGACCCAAAATTGAGCTATCTAGCTTCCCCATTATACCATGCCACTTTGGAAATAGTTAAGTTTTTATTTGTTTATTTTTTTTGCATTTTAAATCTTGAGTTTTGTATATTTCTATTGTTACTTGAGAAATTGGTAGGTGTCTTCCCAGCAGTTTCATTCTTAGGCTTCCTTCTCATTGCTGTCATATCTAATAAATGAGCCATATTTACAGGTAACACTAAGTTCAATCATCAAACATTTCTTAAAAAGCACTAAACTAACTTTTAAGGATACAAGAAAGGCAAACCCAGGCCTCATGCTTGAGGAATATACATTCTAATGGGCCGAGGGGAGTCATTGAAAGAATGAAGTATTTATTCTTGGGAAGTTCTTGAGTTTCTGCTGCTTTGGAAAAACTTTCTTCTCCATGGCCTTCAGTTTCCTCATCTATAAAATGAGAGAGTGATGCTACCCCCACTACCTGCCCCAGTGGGTTGTTCTGAGCCATGTGCTTTGAAAAGTGTAAGTTGCAATAGAAATGGTAGGTAATTATCTTTATCATCTCAATTGCTCCTCCATACCATTTGGTGAGGTAGGTTAGGGAGGTAGTACTATCTTCATTTTGAAGGTGAGAAAATTGGGATTGGGAGTCTAATTTGCCAGGGACAACCATCCAGTCATTCACCTAATAAGAAGCAGAGGCAGAGCTTGTCCTCCAGGCTCAGTGGTTTTTTTCCAACAACAGGATGGCTTTGTTTCTCATTGTTTGTCTAATGGATAAAAAAATTGCAAAATAGGTCTTTACTTCTTGTTATTGCTCAGTCATTTTTCAGTCGTGATTGACTTTGTGAGTCCATTTGGAGTTTTCTTGACAAAGATACTAGAGTATCTTTCCTTCTGCAGCTCATTTTATAGATGGAGAAACTAAGGCAAACAGGGTTAAGTGACTTGCCCAGGGTCACCCAGCTGGTAAGTATCTGAGGCCAGATTTGGACTCAAGTCTTCCTAACTACAGGACCATTGCTCTATCCACTACATCACCTAGCTACGTGGTTCCTACTTACACTATCTCTAAGTGGTCTGAGGTCTTAGTATTGAGAACTTTCCATGCTGTGGATATGATGTTTTGTTATTTTCCACCCTTCCTTGCTTTCCTGATGAACACAAGCATGGTTATGGCAGTGTCATGATTCTCCTGGATGGCGAGCAACTTCATCATTCTCCATTGTGCTTTTCACCAAGAAGACTCCACTTCATTTGCACTGACCTCTCACCTAAGGAGTGGCATGTAAGGACAGAATTTATGATTTGAATAGTTGACACACGTGCTCACATAGCTGATTTATATCTCACTTTTTTGATTTATGAAATATGGGACTGATTTAGAAGCCTTGCCATTTTGCGTGTTATAGCATTGATTTAAAAGTCATTCAACTGATTTATAGTTTGTGTCAGTGAATTATAAATCACATCTTTAATTTATAGATCACTCAACTGGCTTCTCTGCCTGTAGTTTTTATTTTTTCAATAGAAGGTCTATGTTTTTTTCCCTTCTACTTTTGTGCAAAAGAAAGAAAATAATTTAAGTTCAATGTATTAATATTCCAAATCACAGAGTCCTCCGGAGTCTCTGTCTACACCAGGGACATGCCAATAATATTGTATTTTCATTCATTCATTTACAACCTCGTAAATTGCTTTAATCTCCTGATTTTTTTCTCCCCTTGGGTTCCTGCCATTGAATTTTGAATGAAGTCCCTGAATTAGTGATCTGATAGTCCAAATATCTTTGCAGAAGGATGTCTTATTTGGGAGGTGTGATCTTTTTCCCTTCTATAAGGAGAAAAAGAAAATTGGAACCTGGATGCCAGCAATCCCTAACTTATAAATGAGATGCATTTCAAAGGCACGTTTGTATGCATGTGCTCAGAACTTGAAGCACAATTTACCATGAAACATGAGTACATCTGACCCTTGGGTCCTCAGGCCAGTCCCTCAAAACCCAACACATATTGTATCTGAAATATAGCATCAATCATATGAGAGAATATCGCTCCATACATGATATTATTTCCATGAAAAAAAATATAATCAGGGTGCTGATGCCAGAACATTTTCCCTTTGCTATTAGAGGATTGGAGGTTTTTTTCTTTCACTTACTTCTCACCCATGCAGCAGTGACATCCAAGACTCTTTTGGCCCTATCACTTGATCAGGGAAGCCAAGAGAGCAGTGGCTGGGCTAGGGGGTAAGAGGTAGAGGAAAGAACTTTGGAGCAGGATGGAGGGTGAAGGATGATGAGTACCTCAGAGACTGGAAGTACACAGACAATGTGGGTCTGAGCATCCCCTCATAAACCTCCACACCTCTGATTAAGGATAGGGAAGGCAAGTGAAAAGATGAAATAAGAAAGGAAAATAGTGATGAGATCATAAGTGGCAGAAGGTATGTATGGAGAAAATGGGGTAGGGCTGGCTGGATTAAGGAGTGGTTCAGGTGTTTTTTTCACCCATCAGACCTTGTATTGTATAATCTGGTATTGGACTGAGGTAAAAAAAAAAAACAGGAATAAAGTTATGCAGAAAGAGAGGATCTAAATAGCACTTGGCTGAGAGGAAAGGGAGGGTTTGAAGATCTAATGGTTGTGGAATGATCAAATGTTACTCCCAGCAATACAATGATCCAGGATAATTCTGAAAGACTTAATGCAAAGAATGCTATCCAGCTCCAGAGAAAGAACTTTTGGAAGTAGGAATGCAGATGAATGCATGCAATTTTTCACTTGCTTACTTGGGTTTGTGTTTGGGAGGGTTTATATGATTACTTACTTACAAAAATGAACAATATGGAAATAAGTTTTGAGTAATAATACATGTATAAGCCAGACTGAATTGATTGCCAGCTCTGAGAGGGAAAAGGGAAGGGGGAGGGAGGGAGACAATTTGGATCATATAACTTTGGAAGACTTATGTGGAAATTTGTTATTACATGTCATTAGTAAAAAATTAATTAACTAAATCTTTAAAAAGAATGGTTACAGTCACTAATCTTGGATGGTTGTTCAATTATAAGGTAGATTCCTTATAGGGTGTACTTGTTTTGAAATGTGACCTAAACTTCATTAAATATTCTTTCTATAGAAACCATTCATCACTTTTCCTAAGATTAACTTTAAAAACTGGAGGGAAGATAAATGGCTTATGAACCCATGGGTGCTAAATATATGTTGATGGGGAGATGATGATACCAGAGGGCAGTATCGTATTGTTCTGCAAGACTCTTGCCTGATTAGACCATCTCTATACTGTTTACTTCTGGACACTGTACCTTAGGAAGGACACAGATAGCCTGGAGTGGATCTCAAAAAGGTTGGCTAAGATAAGACCAAAGTATCTCATCCTTCAAGGAATGATGGAAGGGACAGGGGCGTATAGCCTGGACTAGTGGGCTAAGCCTGCCTTCAGGTATTTGGAGGGTTCGTAGGTTCAGGGCTCTCTAGCCAGAGGGACCCTCAAGAGGCCTCTTGGCATAACCCATTAACTTTAGAAATGAGGAAAATAAAATTCAGAGAGGTGGAGGCTTACCCAAAGACCCAAAGGTAGTCAATGTCAAAAGCAAAATTTGAATTTAAGTACCCAGATTACAGTGTCAGTGCTCCTATGGAAGAAGGATTAGACCTGTTCTACTTAGTTCCAGAGGAAAGGATTAGTGGCACTAGGTGAAATTTGCAAAGGGGAAGATTTAGACTTGATATAAGAGGGGAAAAAAAACCACTTCACAATTAAAACTATTCTCAAGGAAGATGGGCTATTTCTGGAGATAATAGGATTCCTACCATTGAGAGCTTCTAGTTCCCCTTTCCCTCTGCAGTTCTGTTTCCTTTGAATTCCATGGAACATGATGCCTCTCCCAGGACTAGGGCTAGATCACCTGAAATTTCATCACTATTACTTATGATTCTCTGTCCCATTTTATTCTAACCTGATAGTGTTTAGTTCTAGGCTCTATATTTTTGAAAAATGTTGACAGGGAGGCAGGGCTTAGAATTAAAAAAATAAAACAAAACCTCCTAGCAATTAGAGTTATCCAAAAATTAAATGTATTGCCTTGAGAGGGAATGAGCTCCTTGCCAATGAGCTTCCCAATCAAATTTGAGGGATACTGTTAAAAGTTGGATAAGACACTGGATGAAGATGAGGTCCCATTCATATCTGGAATTAGTTTAAGAAGAACATTTTTTTCAGAAACAAGATGTATGTATAAAACTAAAGTATGGATAAAATGGCAAAGACAATAAGTCAAAGAAATATTTTTTCAGAGATATAATCAGATTTTTATCTGTCAGTGGCTTTCTGATTCTAGCTGTCATCCACTGAAGAGGTCCTATTTCTTCATGTCTTCATATCACCCCTTCACCAGAAAAAAAAGTGGCAGAATTTCCATGCTTTTAATAAAGGGGAAGGCATCATCAGTGACAGACTGTCACTTAACTGTCCTATAGATGGTTTTGATCAGAAATTTGGGAGGTGCTGGGAAACTTCTCTTCCATCAGAAAGTGTTGATGTTCAAGTGGGTGTCCAGGTAGTGACTTCATCACATTGTGACATGTGAGTGTGACAGTCCACTGTCCCTCGCTTCCTAGGAAATATAAATAGAAGAATTGTCTAGGAAAGAATGTCAGGAGCAAGGTCAGATAGGGCTGTTTTTACTATCTACCCCAAGTCTTCCTATCAACAATAGCTCAGGTTATGTATAATTACATATTTCCTTTTTGCAGGCTGTGGAGCATATCAAAACTTTGCATCTAGTTTTTATCCCTGCCAAAATGACCTTTGTGATATACAAATCATTATAATCTCTGGGCCTTAGTTTTCCTCATATGTAAAATGAGGTAAAGGGGGACTGGAGGAGATGCCTTTTAGCTCAATGACTATTAATGTCTAAACTGTTATAAATAAACAGGTTACTAAAAGATGACCAATTTACAGGAAAAGGTAAAAGGAGACCATTACAAAAGACTTGGGGGGTACTGGAGGGATGGTGAGCATGAACTATATTAATTGTTCAATGAGCTAAAGATTTTGAATACCCTTTCCCAAATCCATCTGAATTATATCAACCTGTTTGCAAATATGCTAGTGTTAATAGAAAATATAGCTGTACCCATCTGGTTGCTGGTGATATGATTTATTTTGGGTTTTCAAGGCACACAGCAACAGTTAGCCTTTTGAGAGGCAATTCCCTGAAGTTATTACAAAAAAGTTATTACACCAAAGTGATCCAGTAATCCTTCACCACCAGCTCAGTGTTTTGGATGTTAATTTTGACATCTGGTCTCCCTACTTTCTCCTGCCTCCAGGAGGGAAGAGGGAAAGATTTTTGTTAGGCATGATAGTTAGGAATTATATAAACATTGATGACAACATACAGCCTCTCTCATTTTCCTTCGAAATCTCTATCCCTATCTCTTCTGGTGCAGAGAAATAGGAAGAGTTTGATATCTAAAAGGAAGAAAAGAGAGAAGCAGCAGTCCTGAAAATTTCAGATAGACTATTAATAATTGTTTTATATTAATGGGTATCTATGAGGCTGCTTGGTGTGGTAGCTAGAAAACTATCCTTAGAGTCAGGATAGACCTAGATTCAATCTAGGGACCTTGCCAAGTAATTTGCATTCTCAATGTCCCTGAGCCTTTAAGACTATAAATGGCATGGTGGTATAAACTGTAGTGATAGATGTTCCTTACTGGGAGTTTTCTATACTGTTAAATCACAGGTCTGTGATGATTGTTAATTGTGTTTCTATCTCTATGAATTTTATTGACGTGATACGATTTGGTATGGTGTTTAAAGAGAAAAAAATGGGTTTGGCACAGAAACTCTTGAAGATCAAACACAGACCTATTTTGCCCCACTGTAGGGAGTGCCCACATTTGTAGGAACACAAATCCATCAAAGAAACAGATTTTTGTGAAAGAGGAAGTAGCCAGGGTTTTATTGTGATTTTTTTTTTGCCTAGACTCAAAATCATAAAATGAAATTTTTACAGAACACTTAGGTTTGCAAAGTATATACTACCACATTTAATTCTCACAATACCCCTATAGTGCCCATACCATGACTGTCATTGGTCCAATTAATAGGTGCCCAATAAATTCTCCTTCTTTCATAATACACTAATAAGAATTTATCATTCTTAAATTAGTATATTCTAATTAGTATATTCTAATCTGCTGAAATAAAATCACTCTTCCAATATATACCAATTAATCTTTTCTAAAGGATTTCTTTGGAAAGACTTCTGGTATATGATGGTGATGGAATACTATTGTGCTGTAAGGAATGATGATCAGGAGGATTTCTATATGAACTGAAAGAACCTCAATGAACTGATGCAGAGTGAAAGGAGAAGAACCAGGAGAACATTGTACACAGAAAGTAAAACATTGTGGAACAATTTGCTGTAATGGACTTTGCTACTAGAAGCAATGCAACAAGTCAGGACATTCCTGAAGGACTTAGGTGAAAGAATGATATCCACATTGAGAGACAGAACTGTGGGAGTAGAAATGTAAAAGCAAAACATATGACATCACTTGTCACATCTATATATGGGTATGTGATTTGGGGTGTAGGCTTTAAAAATCACTCTATAGCAAAAATGAATAATATGGAAATAGGTATCAAGAGACAACATTTGTATAACCCAATGGAATTGCTTGTCAGCTCTGGGAGGGGGGGAGGAAGAGGGAAGGGAAAGAAAATGAATCATGTAAACATGGAAAAATATTTAAAATTTAAAATAAAAAATGAAAAGACCACTGGATTAGGAATCATGGCACCCTGGTTCTAGTCCAGGCTCTACTATATGATTTTGGGCATGCTTATCCTCTCTCCCGTCATCCCTCCTTTTACTTCCTATGTGTTTTTTCTTATGTATTCCCTGTATAATCCATATATGTACACACTTTATGTAGATACATGTATACAGATGATAGAAGCAGTGAATGAAAAAGAATTGATTAAGGGTATGCTAGGTGTAATATGCTAAATATTGTGCTAAATCTAGGGGGTACAAAGAAGCAGGACAATTTTGCTCTCAAAGAACTTTCATTCTATTAAGGGACAACAACACATGTAGGGAAATAATGACCAAGGAGGGGTGTTTTGGTCAGAGGAGACATAGGAATGGTAAGTGGAGTCATGTAGTGACACTTTGAAATGTCCTTTCCTGGAATGGTAGTGTGTAACTGTTGATTTGATTACTTTTCCCAGAAATGGAGAGACAGGGTGCATACTATAATGGAGAAAGGTTTGGGGTGCTAAAAGAACAGAATCTAGGAGAGACAGCTGATGTTTAGGTTGGCTCAGAGAGAGGAGAGGGGGTTTGAAGATTGTTTCCCTTCAGCCTTCCCTCCTTAGCTATGGCTGCTCTCCCAGATTTGCTCTTGTTCCTCTTGTTCCCCCTCCACTATTAGAGACTAAAATGTTTCTTCTTAAGAAGATGTCTCTCCCCTTTGAAGTTGTTCACTCACACTTGATTCAGCATTTGGGGAAAGGATAATTACTTTAATGTCAATTAACTCAATCAGGGGAATACAAAGGAATGGCTGATAGGGAAAAGAATGGGAAAGAAAAGTGGGGAAAGGGGGTCTCTTTCTCTAGCTAAACTCCTTTTCCCTCCCTCCTAGAGTTTGGGGGCAATTCAGACTTTGGCAGCCTGAGCCCCCTGAGAGATAGTCAGGTTGACTGACCCTGGGTTCGGCCCATTGGCCACGGTTCAGACCCAGGGCACCAGGAGCTGAAATAAAGTCTGACAGAGATTTAAAAGACCTTTTCTCAGGTTTCTCCTCAGTAGTCTTTTCAATTGGGAAATTTTGGGGAGAAGGATTTCCAGTGACAAGCAGGAAAAAGCTGGGTAACCCTCAGGAGAAAAATCTTATCCAGCCCTCCCTCTTCAGCTTCTCAAAACTGAGAGACCAACTGCTCTTCAGAAGTGAACCTTCTCCTCCTCAAGATTCCAGCCTCCTGGGGCCTCTCCCCCATCTAGGTGATAAGATCCACACACTCTTCAGCCTGGCACTTTACTTATGTGTTAGCCTCTGTCACAATACTCAATAGCATGGCATGAAGATGAGATAGTTGCTGCCTTTTTCTGCAATGTGTTAGGCAAGAAGGATATTGTCTCTGAGAAGCAGTGGTGATCATCTTACCAAATATGATCTGATCAGCAAATCAGCCACCCCACAACCATTGCCAGCAACATTCAGGACACCTTCAAGGGAAGAGTAGAGGACGACAAACCAAGAGACCCAGCTAAGACTTCCCTTATGGAAAATACATCAGGTGAAGATGGAAGATGAACTCTGAACTCTCAAATGATTGAGGCAACTTCATCTGTTATGTTATCTTTCTTTTAGGAATTTTTACAAAGCAGGCTAAGAAGCTTTCCTACAACCTTCATTGGAATCCCAGGTCCAAAACATCAGTACCTCTGGATTCCAGAACAAGTACCTGTCCATTGCAATACAGGGCCACGCATCTATTACAACCCACTCCTGCACTGTCTGCCATTTCTTTTATCCACTCAGTTGCTTTCATACACTTACATTTTTCTTTTAGCCTCTTGAGAGAAAATATCAGGAAAAAAGTCTATTTTCTGCAGTCGTCCAACAAAAACAATAGGAGCAGGGACTGTCAAACCTACCTTCTCCTCTTGTCCATCCCTTTTGTATGTTTTCATTTACACTTTGGGTAGAAATCTTACCTGCATAGTTATTTGGGAGTCTTTTTTTCCCTTTCAAGCAGCTAAGGTCAAATGTTAAATGAGCAATAAAACTACTTCATTCCCCCAAAGGCCTCAATATGCACCCTTATCCAAGGAACACTGTTTATTAATGTAGTCAGAATATACTGAGTAATGGTTTGTGCTTGGCATGTCTAATAAAGACACAATGATGTATTGCATCTGAGATGTATTTATAACCCACTCTTTGATGCATGACCCATTTCATTAAACCCTTAATTACAATGTAATCCTGCTATGCATTATGTTGGCACTGCTGAGCTTCCCCGTTTTGCTATAATAGGATATTTGGTTCCCTTCTATTGTCAGTCTTCCTCCTTTTCTCTTTCCTGCCCCCTCAGTCCAGGCTGGCACATTCACCACAGGAAGCAGTCTGTTTTCTAATTTCTATATCCTATAGTTGGGGTGGGATTCATTTTTGATGAATTGCTACCTCATTAACTGGCATTTACCTGCATTACTGCAATGTATAGAACGTGGACATGGGGGGGTACCTAAGAGCAAAGTGCTATTTTTGTTAAAAATGAATTTGAAAATGGAGAGAGAAACACACACACACACACACACACACACAGACATAGAAAGGTAGAGACAGAGACAGCGAAGGAGACAGAGACAGACAGAGAAAGAAAGAGAGAAAGAGAGAGAGAGAGGGAGGTACATTTATATGAGGCTAGCTTTAAAATTTAGAAAGCTGTGGTAGGAGTGACATTTATTCTAGGAAAGCTAGGTGAATTATACTCTAAAAGGCATTGATGCCATCTTCGAGTCAATCTAGGGTACTAATTGGTCTAAGATTCTAAGGCATAAGTTGTGGTGGCCTAAGTACATAAGCTGTCCAGCCCAGAAAAGTTGTGGGCTCCTGAAATTCATTGTCTTCCTCAGAAGTATGCCATCAGGGAGTTGTGCTGAAGTGAATCAATGTTGGATTCTTGCCGAACATCCTTTCCAGGTATAATTAAACAAATTTCTTTTTTTATTCCTTCCTTTTTAATTGCTAGATGGTATACTACTCTATAATTTTGTTCCCTTTTTGGGTCCAAACTATCCAACCAGCCTGAATCAGACCTGGCTCAGAGCAAGTAACATCATCTGTATTTTTGCAAATGAAGAAACTGGGGATTTTTCAAGTTAAAGTGACTTACCCAAAACCACTCACTGAGAATTTGAAAAGTGGGATTGGAACCAAGTTCAGTCTATCCCTTCAAATAGGATACACTCCCTTAAACCTTCAAAAATAAAAATAATTCATAACTTAACTGAACTTCTTTTCGGATAGACTTGTATCATCATTATATGGAAGCTAGGAAGAAGTGTCCAGTATGTCAACAATTAACTGAAAGGCATTAATGTTTTTCTGCAGCCCTGATTTGTATTAGTTCTTAAAATATTCCATCCTCTCCTTTTACCCCAAAGGTAAGACATATTCAATAATCACTTTCCAGGATCAAGAGAAGAGCAAATCCAAACTGTTTGGGAGTAGATGCATTTATAGGGTTTTTGTGTGTATGTGTGAATAGCATGTTAATTTCTATAATATATCAGTCAGTAAAGACCCAGCTTTCTATATTTTCTGTCTTTAAAATCACATTGAGATTTGGGGTCCTTCTTGTTCATCCTTTAGGGACTGTTATAAGAAAAGAAGCTGGTGAGTCAAAGCTTCAAACAGATGAGTATCATATACAAGACAAATGATAAAGATTAGAAGCCTTTTCTGATCCAATATAGCAGGCTATCCAGTAGGAGTACCATCTAGGTCTAGAAGAACTATAATGTAATCTGTTTTTCAAAACTCCTCTGTTCTAATTAGAGAACACTTCAAAGGACAATTTGAACATTTGTCAACAGAAGGTAGAACATGCCTGATAATGTTGAAGAAAACAGTTGTTTTAAGTTGCCTTGCCTGGCAAGCAACATCAAAAGCCACCAACTCAACAATAAATTCTCTCCTTTGATACAACAAAGTGAATGTGTTCCATAATGGATTTAATGAAAGCCATATTGTGGGTGAGATGCTTCGTAGAGAAGCTTGGAGGCAGCTGCTTCATTCCTATCAATCAACATCCTTAAACTAAGAGTTTAGTCTCTGAATACCAAGTCCAAGCAATTGGTGGAAATGGGGGAAATGAATGCATTTCTGTTGAGGAACAACTTATTCATGTTAGGTTGTTTGAATGCCTACAGGATAACATAGAAATCAAAGGGGAAAACCCTTTGGATTTCTAAGCAGGTTTTTAGTTAAGAAAGGTATATACCAGTTTACAACATTTATGTAGTGAGGCCTAATAAAGTGAGCAAGGTTCCCTGGATAAATCACTAGAACTAAGAGGAGGAAGCCCAAGTCCCTAATTTTCTTTTATATTTTCATTTTCTTGTTTCTTCTCCTTCCTAAAAGCAATGTTTGAAGATGGATGGGATGGGATGATGGTGGTACTTTTCAAAAATTTCATTTTAATTCCTGCGATTCCTAATTTTTCCCTCCCCTTGACTTCCCTTCTCATACTTCTGCCCTTTCACCTTTTTCTCCTTCTTCCCTTTTTTCTTTCCTATCCACTAACACCAAAAGTGATTCTTAGGTACATTGGCAAAACTATCCATAGGCAGATATCTGATCTCAGGAAGCTTGGAAAGTCTTTTTACAAAAAGTCCTCCATATAGTCATATTAATTGAGGGAGTTCACTTTATCTCACCGCCTGAAATTCCCCAAATAGAAAAATTATTTGCATTATCAAATAGGCTCCTTTCAAATTATCTTGAGCAGGATATTTAGGATATAATTATCCAACTCTTGAGAGGCATCCTGAAGTACTTGGTTTTCTTGCTGTTCCTTACACATCATCCAAGTTATACTGGAACCTGAAACTCACTCCTTTATCTCTATACTCTAGTTTCTTTGGCTTCTTTCAAATCTCATCTAAAGTTCCACCTTCTGTAGCAAACCTTTCCCAATTCCCTTTAATTCTAATGCTTTTCCTCTGTTGATTATCCCATTTATCCTGTACTTTCAAAGTATATAATTTTTGGTACATTGCCTCCTCCCTCAGAACATCAGCCCCTTGAGAACAGAGACTATATTTTGCTTTTATTTGTATCTTTGACACTTAGCCAAAGTCTGGCATAGATGGGTGTCTAAGAAATGCTTAGTTGACTAACTGAACATCCAAACCTGGTACAGAATCTGTCACCAATAGGTGTTTAGGAAGTGTTTAGTTGGCTGACTGAACAATGAAGTCATGTTTCCTTATAACATCTAATTTTTCACACCTTTTCCCTCTGTTCTAGTACAGTGGTCAGGGATGGAGGTAGCAGTATAGAGATGGACAAATTCCATCCTTATTTATTATCCACTCATAGTCTAGAAATAAAGCTGTATATTGCTTATTATGCTGTTCCTACAGGTGTGGAAGACTGAGAACTTGACAAATGAATTATAGAAATATTTTTCCCTGCAGCTAAAAAAAGTTTTTTCTTCATAAGGCTTATTTCCCCCTCCATGGCATATCTTTGCATGAAACATATGCATATTCATGCAAACACAACATATAACTCAAACTTAGGTTATTGTCATCCAATAATTTTTGCTGTTTGCTGAAATTAGTTGTGGGAAGAGAAAAAAAATCAAGAGCTTACTTGAACTCATGCTTCTAACCAGAAAGGGGTTAGTTGATGGCTGTTAGCTCTGCACACTCTATTGGTCTTGCTGCTAGTCATTTTGTTCCAAATGAGTTCCTCCTATTGACTTCATCATTGGTGCCACTATTCTTTTATTCACTGTCATTTGTAACTTCTGCTTTATTATTCCCTTTCCATCAATTCAGTTCCCATGTTCTATTGATTCTCAAAAGTATCTCCTACTTTTTATTACTACTGTCACCACCCTAAGACAGGATTCATTACATCTTTTCTAGACTAGTTTCATAACCTCCTCACTGCTTTCTCCATCTCAGGTCTCTCCCACTGAGTCTTAGTAGACTGTGAGACTCTTGAGAGCAGAGACTATATTTTACCTTCCTTTGTATCTTTGGCACTTGGCACAGTGCCTGACACAAGTAGGTTTTCTAGATTATGTATTACTCTGATCATATAATACTCGGCTTGAAAACATTCAGTGCTCCCTACTACCCACAAAATCCCTCAAGTTGATAATCAAGGTCATTATAATATCACTCCAACATAACTCTGTAGCCCAATGTGTCTCAACTCTCTTATACTCACCCAAGGCTCTAATCAAACTGAAATCTCATAATGTCATAGATATAATCTAAGTTCTATATTCTTTCTTGTGTTATTTTCTCTATCTGGAATACTTTTATTTCCATCTCTCTACCATCTCTATCAATCAAAATTCCAAAGGTCCTTCAAAGACTACCTCAGATGTCATCTTCTCATTTCCCTCAATCATAAATGATTTCTATCTTCTGAATTCATATTTCTTTGTTTGTACTTCTCCTATCATGTACTGTCTTATACTGAAGTTTTTAATATATGTGTCATCACGACCATGTCTTAAGTTCCTTGAAGGCAGAGACAATATTTTAGTGCATCTTAGGTATTCAATAAATATTTATGGAAAGGTGGGAAAGGAGGGAAGGAAGGAAGGAAGGAAGGAAGGAACAAAAGCATTGAAAGGGTAACATCTCATTAGGAAAATGCTAAGGTACTGTAATGAGTAAAATAAGAGTAATGTGGCAATGAAAAACCATAAGTCAAGAATTTAGAAATAAGAATTTTCATGGGAGTCGAAAGCCAAAGATTTCTCTCACTCTGTAAATGTAAATTTTCCTTACTCTGTAAAGTTAAACTGCAGACCTTTCCCTATTACTTAAATGTGTCCAATGTTCATGTGTCAAATGTTAGAAGAATGAAAATTATGCTCTTCTCCATCTTAATTTTCTTCCTCGTTCTTTTTCCTTCTAAAAAGCATACTAGCCTGCTAACTGTGAAACAGACTAATACCTAATCTTCACATTTTCAGAGTTAACTCTATTGCCTTAAACTAAATGAGATTTTCAGAGCATGAATACTCCTCTGGGAAAATATTTAGTAAAATATTTGCCAAATATTTCTGTGAAGTTAAAATTCACAAGAAGTCAGTTATAGAAGGTTAACTCTAGAGGATAAAGGGAGGTATGTTATACAATTTAGTCTATAAAAACAGACCTATCTTTCAAAAAAAAGACAGTATTTCTGAATGAATTAACATTCTGAATTGATAGATTCTTTTAAGATTTTCCTTTAATTAGGAATGTGGGTTTGAAGAAAAACACTCAGATGTAGTAGTTATATCTTTACTCAGCTGTGATGATGCTTGGAGGTGACCTATGCAGGTTATTTTGTGTTCATTGGTGGGTAATTTGTAAAGAAAATGCAGAGAGATGGGCAATAATCATGTTGGTCAGCCATAAGCCAGTCTACCTTTTCCTTCTTCAGTTTCTGGCCTTTAATACGCAAGTGATGCTGTCTCTTTTGGAGGAAAATCTACAGACTTGGTTCTAAAGAGAGTTCAACAAATACATATGATCTCAATTGAGAGAGATGAATGATATGGAGTTAGGGGAAAGGTGAGACTGGCAGCAGCTGCCTTCTACCTTGCACCAGCTTGTGTGACATTTGGGAGAAAAACCAGATGCCCTGCTGTTCTTGCATGATTAGTCTGAGTGACTTTGTTCATGAGTAAAGTTACATTTTCTCAGCTGAGAGTAACTGAGAACTGAGCCCCAAGGTCTTCACCTCTCTGCTGCTCGAAGAGTTGGAGCATGGTTTGAATGAAGGTTGTGGTGAGGGATGAACAAGTGAATGCTGAATATTACTATACCTATACTTTTTATTGATTTGATCAAAGGCTTCTAAAGTTACGACTTTTGTAAGGGAAGTCAATGAGGTGGCTTGAAAAAATGGAATTGGAGTTTCCTAAAGATATGGAGGTCAAATTTAGTCATTTGATTGGTGTGTATAGATATACCCATGTATATAAATGGCAGAATCTGGTGTAACCCATGCAACTGGTCAAAACTAACAAGTGATGGACAGTTTCCCTGAGAAGCCTAACAGTGAGTGAGAACCTATAGCACTCTTTGGTAGTGAAAGATGATTGCATTTTTTTAAAGAGCATTATTCATGGCAGAATAAACCAGAAAATTAACAGTTAAAATTTTCAAATAATAACCTGACATCAATTTTATACTATCTGGATTAGAATATGTTAATTGATAATTGAAAGAACTAAAGTCTCCAAAGTCTCAAAACAAATCTTTGAACAAGACAAAGATTGAGCTTAGAAGTTCCGAAAAAGGCTTAATCTCTTTTTATGTGGCTAACGTGTAATGTATAATTTGATACCAGCTTTTAATTTTAAAAAGCCACACCTGGATCTTTATTTTGGTTTTACTAGTAGTAAGACAATATTGTTGTAGGAAAATCCTTAAAACCCTTAAATAGATTAACTAACGTGTTTGAGGTAGACCTCCAAGGCTATTCCAATGGGCTCTTGCTTGTTTAAAGATTTTCTTAAAAACATGTGTAATATTTATTAAAAACTCAGATATGTTTGTAAAGAGTTCAGTTCATATATGGCCAAACAAAACAAGATATTCAATTGGTTGTTTGATTCTTTTTGTAATTTTGAATTCCCAAGTTATGAGAGTTTTAACATTTTTCTTCAGTTTCAGCTAGTATATATGGTATACCATTTCCCCTAAGTTTTGCAGAGAAAGGAAACCAAGAAGTACTTAATATAATTATCTTTGCTTTAGGGGAAAAGATTTAGAGGTAATTAATCTATAATGGTACCATCAGAAAGGAGGTCATAGGAAAGTTAACAAAAAATGCTACCAGCTCTGTGTTTGAACCTGAGCTTTCAGAAAGCTCTCACTTCTAGCCACTTAGGCTAACCAGTTTTTTCTTACAAACTAATAGAAGTTTGTAATTAACTACACAGGGTCTGAGAAATTATTTCTCAAGTGCAATAGAAGCATACCAAATACAACATAAAAATAATTAAAAGTTGTACATAAAATCCATTAAATTAAGTTTTTGTCCTAACTCATAAAAAGCCTAATTTTCAATTAAAATCTTATTATTCTGCATTTAAAATGTACTGTGCATTCAGTTGGCCTAATCACTGAACCCCATTTACAACACTCCATCTCCTGTCTCAGTGCTTCTAAATTGCAATGTAATCTCTCCTCACCTCTATCTTGGAGGATCTTCCATCAAAGCTCAGCTCAAGTGCTACTTCTTAAAGGAAGCTTATCCTGACTGACCCTGTGGTGAATTCCCTCCTCTCTCATCCCAGGAAATTACTTTTCATGTGCTTGGTATATATTTTGTCTTTACTTATCTATGAACATGTCCTTTTCCTTGAGGGCAGGGTTGTTTCCATTGTTGCCTTTTTATCTGTAGCACCTAGCACAGTGCCTGGAACATAGTAAACATTCTTAGTAAATGTTCATTTAATTGGATTTAATGAATTCTCTTTAAGGTCCACAGGTATGTGTAAGAAATTTTGTCCACTAAAATTGATCCTCTTGTCACCTTTACCTTCTCTTCATCTATCATTACTCAATAGTAATAGCATGATAAGGTAGAAAGAAAACAATACTTAGAGGTAGAAGAACAGAGTTTAAATACCGTTCTGCCATTAACTATTTGCTAAGTAACTTCAGTATTTACTTAACCTATCTAAGCTTCAATTTGCTTATGTGTAAAAAGGGGACAATGAAGTCCACTCTACTAGTTATTGTGGTTAGGACCAGATGAGAGAAGTTATGTAAGTATAATGGGCATAGTTGGTCATAGCTCAAAGGTCATACCAAGTACAACATTCCTCTGCTAATTACTGAGTAAAACACAAATTCCCTGGAGAATGTATGGATTCTCTTTGTCCTCAATTCCTATTGTTCCACCACTGTAGCCTTTGGTTAGCAGTAGTGAAGATTTCTGAATTAACACTAAAATGATGATAGGATTCATTTTCTCAACCTAGTCATTGGATGTGGCTTATGAATAGAAAGTGGAAACCCATGAGGATGTAAACATTAAGAGGTGTATGTATGTGTAAGAGATAGACATAGCTCCATATGTATAGGAAAAAAAAGACACACATGAAGAATGACATGGATACAAATTTCTGACTTACAAATGGACTTGGAGACAGTCTTCAGAGATCACCATTTATAGAAATCAGAGAAAGGCAGAGATCAAATGGAGATATGGGAGGAGAGATGCAAGATATAAGGTGAGGGGAAGGAAAGGGATATGTAACCTTGATGTGAAAAAAATGGGAGAGTTAACATATGCATAGTTCTTTCAGGCCTGTCATCTAGAGAAGTCCAAGCTACCTGCAAGTTCCAGATGCTAATGATGTATTTCTACCTCTTCAGTCAATGTGGTAAGAAAATGGCTGAGCTGATGCTCCTAAATCTAAAGGGCCAACAACAATAACAACAACACAACTGCTAGCACTTTAAAGTTTGCAAAGACCTATACAAATATCTCATCTGAGATCCAGCAAACCTGGAAAGTATGCACTGTTATGCAGGCTGGAGTTCTCTAGATAACAGGGTGAGTTAGGGATCCTGAACCACAACCCTGGATGCCCAAGAATACACTCTGAGGATTTCTGGCAAACCCAGATAGAAACTTACCATTTCCAAGGTCTTGCCCAATTTGAGCACTTTGCCCACTTTGAGCTCTCTATAGCTATGGATATTGTATACTGTAGATTTTTCAACAGTCTCCATTTCAAATATTCTGTTCCACTGCCCACCTAAACTATCATTGTCTCAGAAATTCCAACGTATGAAATAGTAACAATGAATCTGATCACTAAGCGTTACAATAAAAATTTACATGAGATGAAAAGATAAATCACAGACTGAAGAAATATCATGATTATAGATACAAGCCTATGATGAAGGGGACTATTTTTTCTAATAACTTTGAGAGATCAGAAGATCCATCAATGACCCATAAGATTTTAAAATTTCTCTTTATAATCTAAACTCAGTCATCTGACACTTTTAAAGATGCATTTGAAAAAATATAAAAGAACTAGCAATAGTCAAGTATGATAAACTCATAAAACAAATAAAGGTGGAACAATGGACCACTGATTATAGTAGTAGATAATGATAAACATGGTAGCATTTATATTATATGATTGATAACCTTTCCTTTGGCCTTACTAGCAGTGAGGAGATTTGACTAGAAGTCAAGAAAAAACGAATCCTTCCTCAACATCTACCTTAGTCAGAATCAGGGGCAAAGGTAATCCTTTCTGGGTCTTTTCAATACTTTCTGACTTTCCCTTAAGAATAATCCATTATGAAAAATTCTAAATTCTCTTGGGTTCTTTTAAAGTGAGTAGGTTCTTATAAGCCTGGCCCCATCTAAGCATCCTTCACAAGAATGCTCAAAACTTATGCATCTGAGAAAGAGAAGTTTTACTTTCTTCTTTCCCCACTCCATGCCCCATGTCAGCCTAATGAGACCCTTAGCAAGAAGAATATCCCCATGGAACACCAAGTCAGGATGCAAGACGAGATTGCCACCTTCAAAAATATTACAAACTCTTAGGGGTAGAGGTAAGTTCATTGGAACCCAAGACTAGTATAAATGGGCCGAGATCTTTTAACAAAAAAACAAACAAAAAGCTCAAAATCAAGTGAATGAGTCTGGTACTTAGGATTAAAATTTGACATTAAATTAAAAATAATTTGACAGATTCAGTTGGAGCTAATGTTCTTCTTTAGGAGCTCTCCAGGGTACTACTAGCTTGCAGCACTGGTAAGTCATTTTTCCCTGAAGACCCAAGCTCCCCGTATTTAACCAGCTACCTCTTATGGAACTGAACTTTGTTATCCTATCCTAGACTGATTCTTAACCATACACCTGCATTTTATTTGACCTGATTGCTGCTTATCATTACTATCTAACCAAATCAAGTCATTGATTAGTATCCTAGTTCTGCTGTTAACCTCTCGAGGAAGGCTTGCAGTTGTCCCTTGCTTGATCCTATGCATCTCCTTTGGTTGTAGGTTGAAATTTTCCTGTTCACAGATGTTTAAAGTCTGATTAAAGCATTCTAATCTTCCATAGATTTCACCCAATAATTCTATCAAATTCTTCTCCATGACTTTTCTGGGTGACTGGACACAATTTCCTCAATAGCAGCCTCTCATTTTTAAGTTTTTTTCTAGTCCTTGAACTTCAATCAATTCATCCTGTTTTCTCAAGGTCACATGCTTTAAATAACCTTTAAATAAAAGTTCATAAAATTTTAGAGCTAGGACAGACCTTGGAAATCATCTAGTCCAACACTCTCATTTTGACAGATATCAAAACAGAAACTCAGAAGGTTAGTTTGCTTTCCATTTAAATCACTTTAAGAGGCCATGTAATATTCCAGGCATAAATACTGCACCTAGAGTCAGAAAGAGCTGCATTCAAATTCTGCTTCTGGTACTTATCCACCTTGTGATCAAAAGCAAGTCATTTAACCACCCTGTGCTTTAATTTTTCATTCATACAATCAATAATAATAATTATTATTATTAGAGTTACCTAAACCATTGGAATATTGTGATTACAAAATGAGATAATCTAGGTAATAAGGTACTTTATAAAAATTGAAATACTGTATGTCAAATATTATCATTATTAAAGGCCACATAGCTAGAAAATTGAACTCAAACTCCAATCTTTTGTCTCTAAATTGCCCTTTCCATTACACTGAGTTGTGTATCTACATACCTCCTTCTTCCTTAATGCCACAATAGAAATTCCCACTCTGAATATACATAGGGAGGAAAATTTCTCTTTGGCTACTCCTAATTCCAATTGTTACTTCTGCCATTAATTAAATATGAGATGTTGGGCAAGACACTTGTCAGCACTTAGCACAGGGCCTGGAACATAGCAGGTGCTTAATAAAAGTTTCTCGACTGAAAGATCACATCTTTGGGTCTCATATTTCAAATAAAGAGTTGGACTAAATTACTTAAGGACTCTTCTAGTCCTAACATTCTATAATTCCATCGGTGTTTTTTTTTTAATTTAAAGAGTAAGGGAGGAAAAAAATCAAAGTTCTTCAAGACCTGGATAAATCAAGAGAGAGATTCCTGTTATAGGCATATATCAGTCTTTACAATTTCATTACATCTATACAATTCATAGACCAAAAAATTGGCCTCATTTGGACCATTATTTTTGAAAAGACCTTTCTATTCTGCAGGTGAGCCTCTTTGGAAGACTAGTTGTAAATATTTCTTTCTGGTTCAGAATTAGAGAAGAGTAAACTCATTCCTAATATTTTCCCCCTCAAGCAAGTTTAAAGGCAGATGTATTTTGGTCTGGGGAATAAGACTAAGAAATGACTGGTTGGGAGAAGGAGGAAGGAAAAAAGCAAGCAAGAAAGAAAAGTATGGACAAACTGAGGGCATTCATCTTTAGTTTTGTCACTCCAGTACTTTTCTTGAGTACTAAATTTGTTAAAAGAAAGTGACCCTGACAAGTAATCAGATTACTTCACAGGTTGAAAAATAACACAGTTCACTTTCAGTTACTCTATTTGTCAATCCTCTTCTCAGCCTATGGAATGCTGGTAGTATATACCTCTACCCCTTGAGTCTCCCTATGCAATTCACATGCCCCGTGTGTAGAGGAGCTAAAAGAAACCTCTTATTGAGCTGCCACATGTGCTCATGTCCAAAAGACTCTGCAATCATCTCCCTCATAACCATCATTAACTAGAATTCAGTCTTACACATGCTTTCTCTAATAATTCTCAAACTTTTATCTTGTGTGTTTCATATTTGGAGCATTTGTATTCTGTTAAAAGAGTTATTAGGTTTTGAGGATACCAGATTGGAACTTTTGAGATGAAAGGGATCTCTCATTTTACAAATGAAGAAACTGAGGATAAAAGATTTGCTCAAAGTCACAGGACTGGTAAGTGGTGAAGTTAATACTCATCCCTGGCATCAAAGCAATGGCCTTTCTCTCACTTTCATTGTTCTGCTTTTCTGCTTCTGAGTCACAATACTTCTTACACTCCTTGTTCCCCCACCTGGGCACAAGCTCTGATTCTAAAGACCAAGAGAGTTTCTACATTTGAAATGAAGAATTTCGATTAGAAGACCTCTAAGGTATTTTCCAGTTCAAAATTTATTTGAAAAAACATTTGTTAAATACCTACTATGTGCAATGCACTGAGATAAGCCCTGGAGCTATAAAAGTACTAGCAAAAGAGTCTCTGATTTCAAAGGAGCTTACCTTCTTCTAAAGGGCAAGATGAGCACAAATCAGGTTATTACAAGAAAAACTGGGATGGAATTAGAACATTAATAACTCCATTTACTATAAGAAATGAAACCTGATCTGACATTTAGAGAAAGCTAATAGATGGAGATAAGAAGAGAGTTCATTCCTTGTGAAAATCCTTGGAGGCAGGAGATGGAGAGTTGAGTTTGACCGATCTGACTTGACTGGAACACAGGGTTGATGAAGGCAATTAATACAAAATAGGCTTAAAAGTAGAAAGATGTGGAGAGCAGATTGTAGAGGGTCTTTGATGACAAGGTATGGAGTTTCTATTCCATCACATAGGAAAAGGGTAGATTTTGAGCAAGAAAGTAGGAGAGGGTTCTAATGATCCTCAGAGAAGATAAGGCCAATGGAAAATAAACACACTGGCTTTCATAGAAAGTCATTTTTTCAGGTTAATCATGCCAAGTACGCCCTTCCCCATGAGTACTCATGTACAGCTATACCTAGGAATCCTGTCACTTGGAACATTTTTCAGAGGTGGCAAGAACATCATGCCCTAGATGGATGCAGTTGCCCTGATAGAGTATGGTGACTTTTAAAAATCTTAAGCAAAAAAATAATGATCTCAGAACCCTAAGAGAAAACAAAGTGATTTAGGTTCAGAAACATGAAGTACAGTAGTGGGAGAGAGCATGGTGATGAGAGCTATAGTGACAGGACCCTTAGTAGTATAGATCTTAGTTCAGAAAGAAGTAGTAAAAGAGATTGATCAGTGTGATGTGATGTTGACAAGTCATTGATGTGGGGCACACCCACTAAATTTGGCCCACCACTGAAATCCTGGATAAAGTCTTTGTTCGCCCCTACCTTAATTATTGCTCTGTACTCCGTTGATCATCTGTGATATGACAAAATAATAACTCAATTTCTTCATGGCCACATGAGATATTTAGCAAGCGTGATGCTAACAATATACAAGGTAAAGTTATCTTAGTCTTTTCTCATCCTTCACTCTTGATAAAGCTGGGAAGTTCTAAGTCTTTTGTAAAACTCATTATTATGTATATTGCCAAAATAATCACAGATGTAGAAGATATTGATGGTTTATAATGTCCTAGAAGGCCAAACAAACAAGTCACTGGAATCAAATCTTTGACAGAGGATTCTGACTACATCAATGATTTTCTGGCTTCCCATCTCTAGACCTGGCTCTCATTCCACTAAACAACCCAGCTGCCCCTATGGTCTAAATTCTTTATAAAATCACAGGCCCAGTTTACCACTGATTTTACCATACTCTATTCTTAGCATAAAAATCCTCTGATGATCTTAAAATTTTACCTAATCTAAACTAATACCAAAGAACGATTATTTTCAATTCTGTAAAATGTCTAATAATTGCTCACAAAACCACCTTTGTTGCTGAGATAAACCATTTTATTATAGTATTTCTTCAATTCTACATTAGCTTTAATTTCTCTGGTGAAGCTGCAGGTGGCATTTTTTATCTTATACAAGTTTTTATGTTTTGGTTAAGTAGAATCTCATCAGTGAGATTCTGTTCTTTATTAGTTTTATCAAAGAATGTTAGCTCAATCTTGACACATACAATATCAGAAAAGAAGAGGCTTCAGAGTTCACCCAGTCAACCTTCTCAATTTAAAGATGAAGAAACTAAGGACCACGGAGATATATGACTTGCCCTCAGCCATACAACTAAGTAACTAAGTAAGTAAGTAAGTAAGTAAGTAAGTAGCAGAGCTAAGTTTCAAACCCAAGTATTCTAACTTCAAACTTAGTACTCTTTTCTACAATCCTAAACTGTCAGTCAGGGTTTATTGGGTTGGCTCATGGTTCTACCTTATAGCATTTGCTTTTTTATGTAGTTTCATGATTCCAGTAAGGCATTCATTTGCATTACTGCTCAGTTCCCACTTGGGTACTAACTATAATCTATAATATATATATATATATATAATATAATAACTAACTATAATCCGTGATGGGATTATATCTACTGGTGAAATTCATAGCAATCAAAATGATACATCCTCCCATTTTCCCCTATTAATTTTGTGCTATCTTGGTGTAATAGAAACTGTCCCGGGCTCAGAGTTCAGAAATATACTTTCCAGTCCCACCACAGCATATGTGAAATGAGTGAGTTGGACTGAATGTTCTAAAAGTCCTTCTTAAACTTATGATTTTAGCTTTATAATGAACCAAGTTTTCTTTTTTAAAAACCTGTAATAGGTTTTAGTAGGAATTTCTTTATTCTCAACTGCTCAGACCAACCTTCAATCTCATGAAATTCATCATAATTATTGTCACTAGGTAGAGTCCATTAATGAAATGGTAGTTCTGGGTATAAGTGAAAGTTTTAAGCAAAAAGAAGTACATTTTGCTGATAATAGCTCACAACAGGGAAAGTGATACATTATTATTATTATTTCATTTTATTTTATCAATTACATGTAATAGCAAATTTCAAGATAAGTTTTCCAAAACTTTAGCATCCAAATATTCTCCCTCCATCTTCCCTCTCTAATCCTGGACTTGGTAAGCAATTCAATCTGAATTATGCCTGTATCATCCAGCAAAAACATGTTTCCATATTTTTCATTTTTGTAAGTGAATAATCTTATACATCCAAGCCCCCCAAGCATCTACCCAAATACAGAAGTGAAAAATCATATGCTTTCTTCTGAATTCTGACTCCAGCAATTCTTTCTCTGGAGCTGGATAGCCTTCTTTGTTACAAGTTCCTCAGAATTGTCTTGGATCATTGTATTGTCAATAATAGCCAAGTCATTCTTTGATCATTTTGAGCAAATCATCAATTTGATCATTCCACAGTGTTACTCTTACTGTGTACAATGATCTCTTGGTCCTGTTTATTTTACTCTGTGTAAGTTCATGTAGGGCTTTCCAGCTCTTTCTGAAATCATCCTGCTCATTATTCCTTACAGCACAATAGTATTCCATCACCATCATATACCATAATTTCTTCAGCCATTCCCCAGGGGAGGGACATCCCTTTAGTTTCCAATTTTTTGCCACCACAAAAAGCACAGCTATAAATATCTTCGTACAAGTAGGTCCTTCTCCATTCTCAATGCATTATTATGGAAGCAGGACTAAGGGAGAATGTACCAAGAATTCCTCAGTCTAGAAGTCTGTTATGATCTCAACCCAAGAACAATTATGTTGGTCTTACAGAAGACCAGAGAATGGATATTTGTAAAACTTATAAACCTGGGAGTTGATCCACTTTATTTATGTTTTTTTTTTAATCAATCAAAATATATATATTGATTTTCCATATTATTGCCTGAAATAAAGTTTCAAATAGTAACATAGTTCTTATTTTGGGCAGATGTTGTTTCTTTCCCTTTCATCCCTATCACAGTCTTCATTAGAATATAAATGTGATACCTTGAAGCCTGTTAATTTGTATATATATATATATATATATATATATATATATATATATATATATATATATACCCTTATCTTTCGTCTTAGAATCAATACTGTGTATTGGTTCTAAAGCCAAAGAGAGCAGTAAAGGCTAGGTAATAGGGGTTAAGTAACATGCCCAGGGTCATGCAAGTAGGAAGTGTCTGAGGTCAGATTGAAACCCAGGACCTCCTGTCTAGGCTTGACTCTCAACCCACTGAGCCACCCAGCAGCCCCCTAATTTTTATATTTTTATCCATCTTTAGTCAAACTTATTGAGTGACTGCTCCAATATATTTGAGACACTTTATTAGGCTCAGGGGATACAAAGAAAAAACCACTTTCCTTAAGGTGCTTACTTTCTATTGGGGAAGATAACATATACAAATATCAATGTATATGACTTTTTTGTGGTAGGAGCCTCTAATATTTAGAATGGGAATCAGGAGAGATTCCATGTTGAAGATGACACATGTACTAACTCCTGATGAAAACCAGAGATTCTAGGAGACAAAAGTGAACAAAAGAGGTCATCTAGTACCTTGCAAATAGCAAGTGATTAATAAGCATTGGTTGAATCAACTGAACAATGCATTAGTAATAATGTTCAACCTTTTTATAATATAATATAATATAATATAATATAATATAATATAATATAATATAATATAATATAATGTAATGTAATGTAATGTAATGTAATGTAATGTAATATAATAATAAGTACATATAATATCCAAAGAATTAAAAACTTCATATCTTGATCACTACATTTACTCTAAACAATATTCTTTTAATTCAACAAAATTCTAGTAAAATAAAAGGTATCAATATCCAAAGATCAGTGGTTACTGTTAAGAGGAAATTATTCATATTACCAGAGGAAATTATTGATGTTAATTACATTTAATGAAAGTGATTACAATTCTGTAAATATAGATTAATTATCCTCCATCCCCAATATGTCAAATGCCAACCTGATCTTCTTTTCTAGGAATGTGTCAATATATATTTATGTTACAGTATATATTCTCCATTATTTAGGCATAGTCATCTCTATATTTCACATTAATCGGTTGTGAAGGGAATGATATCAATCATCCCAGGCTGTGGTTAATTTAAAAATAATTTACATTTGCCTTTGCTGTGTAGTTTTCTCCTTTTAATTATGAGTGCACACAATGTTCTTAGGCTTCACAATCTGGTGGTTTCTTCCAAAAACACAGATTGCAGCCCTCTATGCCATTGTAGCTAGTTTTAGAGAACTGCCTGAGCATGAGTCTTGGCCACATTCACCTCTAAGTATCAGACGAGAGATTGGGATTTATGTCTTCCTGACTCCATGTCCAGCACTATTCAGCTACTCTACTTTCTACCACACTCCCCCTTAGAATTCATACCATTTTAGAAAAAAGAGTAAAGGGACACAGTGAACTTGAGAAACTAGAGGCTCCTTGCCACTTTTCATTTCCTCGTTCCTCTCTGTGTTGGAAATGCTAAAAACAGCATAAGCAGAACTGGCTTCTATTTAGTTTGCTGTCCCTCTGGCTTATACACTGTGGGATGCCAGAAAAAGGATTAAGTGCTTTGGTAGACCTTTCAAGTACCTGCTTGGCAATAAGCTCTGAGATGGCTCACTCATCAGTGTTTATAGGTAGAAGCAAGTCCTAAAGGGCATGTTGGGTATTTTCTTAACTTTGCTCTCTTGCACACTGCCATCAGGGGGGAGTTGGTGCTACTGATTCTGCTAACATTGCCAACATAATAGTATATGCTGCCAGAGCCTTCAAATTGAGTACTAAGAAATGTCAGAATTGATAAATATTACTACTGTCAGTATTAATAAATATTAATATCCCACTCATAATAATAGCATCATTTAAATGGATGCACAGAGCCATTTGAAATGTAAAGAATTCAGTAAAATGATTTAATAATAAATTGAATTATTGAGCCTCACAAAAATGTTGTGATGTAAGTATTATTATCACCTCTGATTTACAGATAAGGAAACTGAGTCAAGCAGAGGTTAAATGACTTCCCTATGGTTAAACCACCACTAAGTGCATGAGATAGGATTTAAAACTCTCCTCTCCCAGTCTCCAAGTCCACCCCTCTATCCATCTAGCTCTGTCAATATATGGTGTCATGCATTTTTTACTAGTCCATTGAGTATTACCAAAGGAGAAATGATTTGTCAGTCACTGAAGACTAGCTTTCAGAAAGACTTTTCATTCAGATTTCAATTCAGATTCAATTAAATTCAGATTCAGTTCAATTCAGAAAGGCTAATCACCAAAATGGCTGTAGAATGATATTTTCTTTAACCTCTGTAAGTGATGAGGACCATTTGGTCAATTTAAAGATGAATGTAGGTCTATTTTGGAAAGAGCAATGCACATACCCAGTAAATTAGAAATTTTCAAAATGTTGATGTTGAAGCACATGATACCAAATCCTTTGTTTAAGTAACCCACCCTCCCCATCAGGCCAACGCCTGCCCCAAATACTTACATTGAACTAGCTGGTCGATCCAACTAAATTGGTAGGATTGGTTTGTGATTCTGAGCAGAGAATTTGTGGGTGTCTGTGTCAATGCCTTCTTTCAGCTCTGAACTTCTTCCTAGGGTTGAGTGAGTACCACATTCTCCTGGGGACCTGTATTGAGCAGTCCTAGCCAGGAAGTGTCACATTTAGTTGAAAGCTGTGATTAGTGCTGAGCCACTAGGGGGAAAAACAGATAGAAAGCAAATGAAGTGACTTCCAATGAACAGGCAAACATGAGTCAATGAGCAGTGAAAATCAATGAAGCAAAAGTGGACCATTTTCCCCTCATTGATTTCCCCTGCTTATTGTTGATTGGAGGTAGCTTCAGTTACTTGCTTTTCACATCTTTTGATTAGAAATAGCTTACCTTCTTCTTGTAGCGCTTTAAGGCTTGCGATGGACTTTACATACATTATGTCATTTGGGCCTCACAGCCACCCTAGAAGGTGGGTAGTGTAAGTATGATTACTCACTCTTTTCAGAACAGGAAACAGGTTTGGAGAAGTTAAGGGACATACCCAGGGTCACACAGTTATTTGGCAATAAAACCAGGGCCAGAATCGAGCTATCTTGGATCTAAGTTCAAGAATTTCACTCTTCATAAATCCTTTTTCTCCAACTTTCTTTTTCCTTCAAGTAATAAGATACTCTCTAGCCAGTGGTCCCTCTGCCACTGATAAATACTCTAACCCTACCTTCTGATCTATCCCATTCCTCTACTCAATAGATTATAAGCCCCCTAAAGGCAGACATCTTTGTCTGTGAATCACTAATACTTAGCACATACTAGACACTTGAGAATTTTTCTCAAGTCTTTGATACAATAGATTACTATCTCCTCTTGAATCTCTAGGTTTTCATTCACTATATTCTGGTTCTCCTTCTAACAAAATAAATCCTTTTCAGCCTCCTTTGCTGAAGTACAAGTCACACCCACTATGTGTGTGTATGCTAAGACTCCATCCTGAGTCCTCTTCTCCCCTCCTAGGAACACCCATGGGCTATTAGAATTCTACAGACAGTTGAGGATGCCTGGACCTCTAAGGTACATTTGTTGGATGAATTCTTTGTATAACAAAAGACAACAATCATAGAGTTGGACAATATGGGGAAAGGATTATGTGTAACACCAGGCATGTCTGGACTTCTTCTCTAATAATATTGTCTCTTTTTGTGTGCTAGCCTTCTTCTAGAACATGTTATTGGGCATAAAACTAGAGAGTACAGACAGGAAAAAGTAGAAAGAGGATTTTAAAATAATGTCCAATTTTCTAGATAAAAATTTCTGGAAATTGTTTCCAAAACATAGGCATATCTCCTTGAAATCTAGAGCCACTGGGAGCAAAGAATTTCACCGTACCTAAAAATATGATTATGCGTATGTGTATGCATGTCTCTCTCTCTCTCTATATATATATATATATATAAATATATATACATATATATGCTCCATATAGATACCTAGATATACTTGTATATATACATATGCATGTATATGGATTTCTTTATTACCAAAACTGTGCCTGATGTGTTGTAGTTTTTCCACAGTACTAGGACACTTTGGGGATGTATTTGGTATAATCACAGCCTGGATGGGTTTGACCATAGACATATTGCAAGATACAGGACTATGTTGATCTTTAAAGGGAGAAAAGAAATATTGCATCAATGGAGAGGTATGATCCTTATTTATAAACTTGTACAACTGGACTGAGGGATGCTCTACTCTTTTAGAACACAGAAAAACACAAATGTGAGTCATGTCTGGAACTAACTGGATGACCTAAACAGACTGACCAAGAGGCATAAGCCTGTGGAGGGGAAAGTTGTTTGTAGAAATCGACACACACTACCTTAGTAAGAGGACAGCAAATCATTCCTTCTTTGGGGTACATACACAGTGAGTGAGTGTGACTTGTACTTCAGCAAAGGAGGCTGAAAAGGAGTTTTGATAGGAGAAAAGGAGATTGGTCAGGGAGCCAGGAGAATACTATATCATAAAAACCAAGGTGGGAGAAAGTATTCATGAGGTGATGATGATCTTTTGTATCAATGGCTTCAGAAAATTTATTAAATATCTATTTCTTAGTTAACTGATTTTTGGTAAATTTTAAAATGCTTACTTCTTTAAACAATTATTTAAATGCCTAATATGTAATAAGCATGGTGCTTACTATGTATTAGTGTAGTGTAGTAATGGAGAAACAAAAAATGATTAAAGATCTCATCTCATTGGTGGTAAAGAGTGAATTTGCTCTTTTTTATTATCTGGCATGTGATAATCTATAGGAAGACCCCAATTTTTGTTTGATTTTTTTCTTGGAGGTTTATATACATTTGCTACTTGTGATGTTCTTTCTTTTCTTTTTTTATTTTTCTTTTCTATTTTTTTTTTGTAACCAGAATTTGATGGGAAGGAACCAAACTGGTGGACATAATCTGGGGTTTTGTTTTGAACTTATAATATTATATCTCATAGACTAGTAATGTTTTAAGGGACTGTTAAAAATAAATCAAACCCAACATTCCCCTTGGAGACAGGCAATGAAAGGAACAAATGCCCAGCCCCAGTTCTTCACCTACTTGCCTCTAGGCAGAAATCTCAGTCTCTCTTGGAGTGAGGTGGGCCAGATTCCAAAGATATTTATCTATTCTTTCTAGTCCTATGGCTTAAGAACCATGTATCTACATATTTAGAAAACCCATGTAAGCATACATATTAAACTCTATTAATTAAATTAATTTAAAAAAGGAATTTTGAAGCCTCAAGACTACTACCCAAGTAGTTATATGGAAATTGATTGATAAATACTACAGCCAATCACAACATCATAAATGTCTAATGTGACCACTGTTTGAAGTCACTTAGACTTTATATAATGAAGCCCATGTAAGGTAACAAGAAGTTTGACCCAAAGGCTTTACCTCTTCTCCATTATGCCTGGGATCAGTTCAAAGTTTCACCAAGAGTGTGTGTGTTCCCAGGTTTCAGAATTCTTTCAACCAATTCTCACAAAGTGTGATATCAAAATAGGTTTCATTTGGAAATTCTATAACTTAGTGAATATCATTCCTCAAATGTCTAGAATTGAACACAATGGTCCAGGTAAAATTTGAACATTTTGAGTGAACTGGACACTATGCTTTTCTTATTACAGTCTAAAATGGCATTAGTATTTTAGTTGTGATATCATCCTGTTGACTCACATCGAGCTTGAAGTCCACTAAAACTCCTATATTTTTTTTTCCAGTGGACGTGACTTTAATTTCTGACAACATTATAGAATAAATTTTAAAAGGAATCTCTGGTGAATAGCTTTAAAAAAGGGTGGTGATCACAAAAAGCCAGCAAACCTTCGTCAAAGGCAAACCACACCAAAAGAAATTAATTTCCTTTTTGTGACTGATACACACAAAAACTAACCTACAATTCAAAAGGAGCTGTCAGTATTTACAATGTTCTACCCCAATAATCCCCCATCTCTGCAAAGAAAAGAAAAAGATGTATTTTTGCATCCATTCACCAAAGCCAGGTGGTATCATTATAATTAGACAGCATTCACACATTGTATATGTATTTTTATGATCAAATTTGGTTTCTTTTAAAATATTTTTTATTCTGGTCTTAAACATGCCAAAATGAGAATTTTTCACACTTGGAAAAATGCAAAGTACAGAATAAATTCCATATTATTTTCAAAACAAAAATATTGGCTATAATTTTCCTGGGAATTTTTCTTTTGGGGTTTCATTCAGGAAGTGATCAGTATACCTTAATCTAGTCCTCAGGGGAGTCCATTATTTAGGTAGGATTAATTATTTTCTCTTCTCAGTTATTTATTATTCTACTTCCAATTCTTCAATTTATTTAATTTTTTAATCTCTTTCTTGTGAATATTCAGATAGATATTATAGAAAAATCTATTTTTTTCTTTGAATATTAACTGGCAATTGTTACAAAGTTACTTTTCTCTTGTAAGTGGAACTCATGCACTGACTTCTACCTTTATGGGTTAGGTTCTCCCAGATATTTGAAGTTCATAGAGTATCTTCAGAGTACTAGAAACCTTATAGCTTTTATGTGTCTTGGATATTTTGAGTACTGTCATACCATACTAACTGTTGACATTCCCAGCAACTTCTGAGGCTTCCGCTTTGGGTTTCAGAAGACCCTTGGGCTTTCCCCTACTCTGGGGCTTTCTCAGGAGAGGTAGAAAAGAGAACATAACTCTTGTTATCTTTAAATGTAGATCCTTGGTCACACTGAGAGATATCAGATTTGTTTACCTCTGCTGGTGCTGGATTTGATAGTGGCGACTTTTCCTATTGTCCTTGGATTTCTAGATGACTTTTTATGCAGTTCTGGGAAGAAAGAAGTTTCTCATTGAATTTCTTGATCATTATTTGGTTTGGTACCAGTTTCGGGTTTCACTGAAATGGGTATGTGGTAGGAGAACAATCATCCTTCATTCAAGCAGCCATCTTGGCAGGAACTCAAATTTGACTTCCTGTGCATTTTCTGTATATGTCTCTTCATACAGCTCACTTCCTTCCCTCTCATCAGAATTCTTTCTCTTGGTGTCTTCAGAATTTCATTCCTAACTAGTTCTCCTGTGTTGACTTCTATAGAATTCTATGTCATGAAATAATAGATATCTCATTTAAGATCCTTAGAGTTCATCTACTCCAATCAGCTCATTTTACATTTGAGGAAACTGAAGTCCAGAGACGTTAGGTTATTTATACAAGCCCACAGAGACAGTAATTGGTTGAGTTGCTATTTTAAATAAGGTCTTCTGACTCTAAAATCTAGCAATATTTCCATATATTTCATTGTCTCCAACAAGATTCTACCTATCTGTCCTTTGAATACTTTTGAATTTGCTCTCCCTAGGGTACATAATCAGAGTATATTTGGCTTTTTTCTTCTTCTCTACAACAAATTATAATATTGAATGGTCACATCAAACCCAAAGTTTTATTCATTTTTACTTTAGTAATAAATTCTTCTTTGTTAGTAGAAATCAGATTCAGAATGACAATTCTACTTATTGCTTCCTCCACATTATAAAGTATGAAATTATCAACAAAGCAAGCTAAGATATTATGAGTTATACATCCTTTGGCAGAGAGATAGTTCTCAAATATATTTGAATAATTGAAGATCGTAGTCATACAATGTGCTGCCTTTAAGCCAGGCTTTTAATTTGCTTTCTAAATTCTTTTCAGGTTCTTCCTTCTCTCCAGATCATCTGGGCTCCAATGAAAATGGTCTCAGTCATTATTTCATTCTTCTAAAGATAGAAGAACTAATAAAAAGAAATTCTATTTGGAACCTGATTGTCAATAAGAGGGAAGAACTGGTTAGTCAATGTTAATGATGACCATCCTGGAGGAAGTGACCACTGTATCATAAAAAAATTTTTAATGGAACATCAATAAATCAAGGGCCAAGTATATATTTATTAAGTGCATATTATGTACAAGGCAACTGGTATGTTCTGGGGATACCAATAATAGAATGTAATAATCCCTACTCAAAAGAAATTTGTTGTTCATTTAGGAATCAGTAAGGTCATATGTAAGTATAGACAAAATAAATATGAAAAGAACAAATGTAAATAAAAAGTGACTAAATACAAGATAGTTTGAAAGGGAAGAAGTTAGCTGTTGAGGAGATCCAGAAAGACTGTACATAAAAGATGTATAAATGTTGAACTTCTGGATATTGTAAAAAAAAACTGTAAGAAGAGAGAAAAACTTCATTTAAAATAATTAATGAATATATAAAATATTCAGGAGTCTATTTGCCCAGAAATACTCAGGAATTATATGGATACAATTACAATCCTCTTTATACAAAGACAGATCTAAAAAACAGAAATATTGGTTGTTTATGAATAGGCTGAGCCAATATAATTTTTAAAACCAATAATATCTAAATTAATATATTTACTCAGTGCTATATCAATCAAGATACCAAAGGATTGCTTTTTAGAACTAGAAATAAATAATAATGAAATTCATCTGGATGGACAAAAGATCGAGAATTTTAAGGGAAATAATGAAAAAAAGTGGAAAAGAAGGTGAGCTGGCAGTATTAGATCTCAAAGTATACTACAAAACATAAATAATAAAATTTATTTCATACTGGTTAAGGGATAGAGAGTTTGCTCAGTAGAACAGATTAACTACACAACAGCTAGCAATTTATATGTTTATAGTACACAAAATCCTTTACATAAATCATCTCATTTGATCCTCACAACAAGTCTAAAGAATAAATGCTATTTTTATCCCCATTTTGTAGGTGAGGAAACCTGAGTCAGATAGTGATTAAGTGACTTGCCCAATGTCACCCAACTTGTAAGTGCCTGAAGCATGATACAAACTAGGTTTTCCTGACACCAAGTCCAGCTATTAGTAAAATATACCGGGGGGGGGGGGGAGGGGGGAGTCTAGTGTTTGATAAACCTAGCCATTTGAGTAAGAACCAAAAGCAGCCTGATAGAAATTATGTATAAACTAAACTTTTATACCTCATACCAAGATAAGCTTCAAATGGTTACACGACTTGGAAGAGTGACATCCTAAAAATCTAACAGAGCAAGAAACAAATTACTCGTCGGATCTATGGATAAGGCAAGAGTTCATAACCAAATAAGGAACAGAGAGGACTACAACAAGTAAAATGAAGAAACAAAACCAATGTAGCTAAAATTAGAGAGGATGGCAAATAAGAAAAAAAATAAAAGTATGTTTCTTTGATAAAGATATAAGAAACCAATTCAAATTTATAAGAATAAAAGCCATTCCCCAATTGATAGCCAAATAATATAAATAGGTAGTTTTTGAAAGAAGAAATCCAAACTATCAATAGTCATATGAAAAACTTGTGGGAAACTCTAGGTAGTTCAATGGTTTGAGAGCCAGGCATACAGAAAGTAGGTCCTGGGTTCAAATTTGTCCTCAGACACTTCCTAGCTGTGTGACCCTGGGCAAGTCGTTTAATCCCCATTGCCCAGCCTTTACCACTCTTCAGTCTTGGAACCAATACATGATATTGATTCAAATATGGAAGATAAAGGTTATTATTGAAAAGAAAAGAAAAGAAATGCTTCAAATCACTAACAATTAGAGAAATTCAAATTAAATCAACTCTAAGAGACTTCCTCAAACCCATCAAATGGCAAAGTTAACAAAAAATGAAAATGACAATTGTTCAAGGAGCTAAGAGAAAACAGGCTCATTAATACACTTTTTAGATAGATGTAAGCCAGTAACGTTAGCAATTAGGAACTATGTTCCCCTCCTCTCCAGGTTGTTAAACTTTTCATAATCTCTGACCCAACAATACCACTATTATATCTATTCTCAAAGAGATTAAAGGGGAAAAGGACCCATCTGTACAAAAGTATTTAGAGTAGCATTTTTGTAGTGAAACTAGTTGTGGAATGCTATATGAATGTGATGAAATACTATTGTGCTGTAAGAAATGAAACAGACTGAAGTGAGTAGAACCAGGAGAACAGTTTACACAGTTATAATATCCTAAAGATCCAAATTTAAAAGAACCCTGATCAACATAATGATTAGCCATAATTCCAGACAACTCACAATGAGCTATTCTACCTGATAGATGGATTCAAGGAATAAACTGGAAGATATACTTATATATATTGTGTGTAGGTGTGTGTGTGTGTATACATGTGTGTATATATATGCACATGTCCATATTTGGACATGAATAACATGACGATTTGTTTAGTGTATATATATGTATAGATACGTATATGTATATATATATATATATATATATATATATATATAGAGAGAGAGAGAGAGAGAGAGAGATTTATTCCAAAAGTATTTTTCTTTTTCAGTTATAGAGGGTGGAAGACAGGAAAAGTAGATTATCATTTATTTAAAAAACTAAAATTTTCAAAGGTGATGCCTGAACTTTATCGTGAAAGAAAAAAAAAGGAAGAACAGAGTCTTTGAGTATAAGATTCTGTGTACTTAGATCTGTAGAAAGAAGAAGATTTCAAAGGGTCCAGAGGCAAGATACATTAGATGCCATGGACAGAATACTTCAAACATCCTTTTTAGGGTGATTTTTCTGGTATCAAAAGTGATTAAAATGGTATTTTAGAAGCAAAAATTTAAATAATTCCAATGTGAAAGGGAAATGAGATTAATTTATCTAAAGAGACTGAGCTTAAAATTTTAAAATAGATATATATAGCAGATGGAAGGCATCCCCCTGTTAAAGATAAATATAAGTATAGCACTGTCCTTTAAAAATCATAGGTTGCAACTTCCGGTCAAGATGGCGGCTTAGAGAAATCTAAAGTTCAGATCTCCAGAAACCCTTCCCTACTGAACTCAAACCATATGCTCCTAAGGCACCAAAATTCAAAACGATCAACAGCATAGACCCTGGGAATCCTCCTCCTGGACCTGGATCAAAAGGTATGCCCCCCCAAAGCCAGAACCCACGATCACTTGGACCTAAAGGGTAGGCAGAAGGAAGGTCCCAGGACCCATCCTCCCAACCCAAAGCACCGAGGCCAAGGCAGCAGAGGGAACCTCAGAGCCTCAGGGCCAGCTATTCTGAAGGCAGCTTCCTGAAAACAACCTGACTCAGATGAGGAGGCACCCAACACAGACAGCAGGGAAACAGAGAGAGACGGGGGAGCCTGTAACCCCCTGTTGGATCCCTCCACCTGAGTCTCACAGAAGGTCCCTGCCTCAAGGCATACTCAGTTCAACCCAGGGAAAGTTAATCATATCAGGAGCCCTCAGAGCTCCAGGAAGCTGCAGCCCCTCCCCCCTCAGAGTGCAGGCTCTTCTGGCTGGCTAAGGCACTGAAAAACCTCTTGGAGAGTGCCGAGCCAGGCTCAGAGCATGGAAGTAAGGCAACAGATAAGCATCGGGAGGGAACTGAGAAGGGCAGTAACAGGGAAACACCAATAATTCCTGGCTTCCCCGGGAAGACAGAACAACAACTGCACAGAACGGACAATCTGCCTAGAGCTAAAACCTCTGAACACCAGACAGAGATAAGAAAAGCTAGTCCTCCCCACTCAGATAGAGATGGCAAACTCAACAGAAGCACAAAAGCCCCCAAATTCCAAGAAAAACAAGAAGAAGGGGGTGACTTTGGACATATTTTATGGAGCAAAAATACAAAATACAGAGGAGATAGAAGAGAAAACACAAGCAAATGCTCAGAAACCTTCCAAAGGAAAAGTAAACTCTCCACAAACCCATGAAAAATCTGAAACGAAAAGGATCAAAAAGATGGAAGCACTCTGGGAGGAAAAGTGGGAAATAATGCAAAAGAAATTCATGCATCTACAAAACCAGTTTGACCAAAGTGAAAAGGAAAACCAGGCTTTAAAAGTCAGAATCAGGCAACTCGAAGACAATGAGCAAGAATCAATAAAGCAAAGCCAAAAGATCAAGAAATTAGAAGAGAACATAAAATATCTCACTGACAAGGTGACAGACTTGGAAAATAGAGGAAGAAGAGATAATTTAAGAATAATTGGACTTCCAGAAAAGCCAGAAATAAACAGCAAACTCGACATCATAATACAAGACATAATCAAAGAAAATTGCCCAGAGATTCTAGAACAAGGGGGAAATACAGGCATTGAAAGAGCTCAAAGAATACCCTCTACACTAAATCCCCAAAAGACAACTCCCAGGAAGGTAATTGCCAAATTCCAAAGCTTTCAAGCAAAAGAAAAAATCCTACAGGAAGCCAGAAAAAGACAATTTAGATATAAAGGAATGCCAATCAGGGTCACACAAGACCTTGTAAGTTCCACTCTGAATGATCGTAAGGCATGGAATATGATTTTCAGAAAGGCAAGACAGCTGGGCCTTCAACCAAGAATCAGCTATCCATCAAAACTAACTATATACTTCCAAGGGAAAGTATGGGCATTCAACAAAATAGAAGATTTCCAAGTTTTTGCAAAGAAAAGACCAGAGCTCTGTGGAAAGTTCTATATCAAAAAACAAAGAGCATGGAATACCTGAAAAGGTAAATATGAAGGAAAGGGAAAAGGAGAAAAATGTTATCTTTTTCTTTTACTCAAACTCTCTTCTATAAGGACTACATTTATATCAATCTATGTATACTAACATGTGGGGAAAATGTAATGTGTAAATAGGGGGAAAAGAAAGACCAAATAGAATAATCTTTCTCACACCAAGATTCACACGGGAAGGGGAGGGAAAGAAAACTCCTATAAGAAGGAGAGGAAGAGAGTTTTTACTTAAACCTTACTCTCAGGGAAATCAACTCATCCAGATCCACTGGGATCTTGAATTCTATCTTACCCAACAAGGGAAGGGAGAAGGGAAAACCAAGGGGGCAGGGGGGAGGGAACACAAAAAAAGGAAGGGAAGAAGAGGGGGGTGGGGGAGGGAACAAAAAGGGAGGGACTAGAAAGGGAAACATATCAAGGGAGGGGACAAGGGGGACTGATTTAAAGTAAATCACTGGACTAAAAGGTAGAGCTGAAGAAGAAAGGTTAGAATTAGGGAAGGGTATCAAAATGCCAGGGAGTCCACAAGTGACAATCATAACTTTGAATGTGAATGGTATGAACTCACCCATAAAATGTAGATGAATAGCAGAATGGATTAGAATCCAAAACCCTACCATATGTTGTCTTCAAGAAACACACATGAGGCGGGTAGACACCCACAAGATCAGAATTAAAGGATAGAGTAAGACCTTCTGAGCCTCAACTGACAGAAAGAAGGCAGGAGTAGCAATCATGATATCTGATAAAGTCAAAGCAAAAATACACCTGAACAAAAGGGATAGGGAAGGTAATCATATTTTGTTAAAAGGGACTTTAGATAATGAGGAAATATCACTAATCAACATGTATGCACCAAATAATATAGCACCCAAATTTCTAATGGAGAAACTAGGAGAATTGAAGGAAGAAATAGACAGTAAAACCATATTAGTGGGAGACTTAAACCAACCACTATCAAATTTAGATAAATCAAATCAAAAAATAAATAAGAAAGAGGTAAAAGAAGTGAATGAAATCTTAGAAAAAGTAGAATTAATAGACATATGGAGAAAAATAAATAGAGATAAAAAGGAATACACCTTCTTCTCAGCACCACATGGCACATTCACAAAAATTGACCATACATTAGGTCACAGAAACATGGCACACAAATGCAGAAAAGCAGAAATAATAAATGCAGCCTTCTCAGATCACAAGGCAATAAAAATAATGATCAGTAATGGTACATGGAAAACCAAATCAAAAACTAATTGGAAATTAAACAATATGATACTCCAAAATCATTTAGTTAGAGAAGAAATCATAGAAACAATTAATAATTTCGTCGAGGAAAATGACAATGGCGAGACATCCTTTCAAACCTTTTGGGATGCAGCCAAAGCGGTAATCAGAGGTAAATTCATATCCCTGAGTGCATATATTAACAAACTAGGGAGAACAGAGATCAATCAATTGGAAATGCAATTAAAAAAACTCAAAAGTGATCAAATTAAAAAAACCCAGCAGAAAACCAAACTAGAAATCCTAAAAATTAAGGGAGAAATTAATAAAATCTAAAGTGATAGAACTATTGATTTAATAAATAAGACAAGAAGCTGGTACTTTGAAAAAACAAACAAAATAGACAAAGTACTGGTCAATCTAATTAAAAAAAGGAAGGAAGAAAAGCAAATTAACAGCATCAAAGATGAAAAGGGGGACATCACCTCCGATGAAGAGGAAATTAAGGCAATCATTAAAAATTACTTTGCCCAATTATATGGCAATAAATACACCAATTTAGGTGATATGGATGAATATATACAAAAATACAAACTGCCTAGACTAACAGAAGAAATAGAATTCTTAAATAATCCCATATCAGAAAATGAAATCCAACAAGCCATCAAAGAACTTCCTAAGAAAAAATCCCCAGGGCCTGATGGATTCACCAGTGAATTCTGTCAAACATTCAGAGAACAGTTAATCCCAATACTATACAAACTATTTGACATAATAAGCAAAGAGGGAGTTCTACCAAACTCCTTTTATGACACAAACATGATACTGATTCCAAAACCAGGCAGGTCAAAAACAGAGAAAGAAAACTATAGACCAATCTCCCTAATGAATATAGATGCAAAAATCTTAAATAGGATACTAGCAAAAAGACTCCAGCATTCATCAGAAGGGTCATCCACCATGATCAAGTAGGATTTATACCAGGGATGCAGGGCTGGTTCAATATTAGGAAAACCATCCACATAATTGACCACATCAACAAGCAAACCAACAAGAACCACATGATTATCTCTATAGACGCAGAAAAAACCTTTGATAAAATACAACACCCATTCCTATTAAAAACACTAGAAAGCATAGGAATAGAAGGGTCATTCCTAAAAATAATAAACAGTATATATCTAAAACCATCAGCTAATATCATCTGCAATGAGGATAAACTAGATGCATTCCCAATTAGATCAGGAGTGAAACAAGGATGCCCATTATCACCTCTACTATTTGACATTGTACTAGAAACACTAGCAGTAGCAATTAGAGAAGAAAAAGAAATTGAAGGCATCAAAATAGGCAAGGAGGAGACCAAGTTATCACTCTTTGCAGATGACATGATGGTCTACTTAAAGAATCCTAGAGATTCAACCAAAAAGCTAATTGAAATAATCAACAACTTTAGCAAAGTTGCAGGATACAAAATAAACCCCACATAAGTCATCAGCATTTCTATATATCTCCAACACAGCTCAGCAGCAAGAACTAGAAAGAGAAATCCCATTCAAAATCACCTTAGACAAAATAAAATACCTAGGAATCTACCTCCCAAGACAAACACAGGAACTATATGAACACAACTACAAAACACTCGCCACACAACTAAAACTAGACTTGAGCAATTGGAAAAACATTAACTGCTCATGGGTAGGAAGAGCCAACATAATAAAAATGACTATCCTGCCCAAACTTATTTATCTATTTAGTGCCATACCCATGGAACTCCCAAAAAATTTCTTTACTGATTTGGAAAAAAGCATAACAAAGTTCATTTGGAATAACAAAAGATCAAGGATATCCAGGGAAATAATGAAAAAAAACACTAATGAGGGGGGCCTAGCAGTCCCAGACCTCAAACTATATTACAAAGCAGCAGTCATCAAAACAATTTGGTACTGGCTAAGAGACAGAAAGGAGGATCAGTGGAATAGACTGGGGGAAAGCGACCTCAGCCAGATAGTATACGATAAACCCAAAGATCCCAGGTCTTGGGACAAAAATTCACTATTTGATAAGAACTGCTGGGAAAATTGGAAGACAGTGTGGGAGAGAATAGGAATTGATCAACACCTCACACCCTACACCAAGATAAATTCAAAATGGGTGAAAGACTTAAACATAAAGAAGGAAACCATAAGTAAATTGGGTAAACACAGAATAGTATACATGTCAGACCTTTGGGAAGGGAAAGACTTTAAAACCAAGCAAGACATAGAGAGAATCACAAAATGTAAAATAAATAATTTCGACTACATCAAATTAAAAGGCTTTTGTACAAACAAAAGCAATGTAACTAAAATCAGAAGGAAAACAACAAGTTGGGAAAAAATCTTCATAAAAACCTCTGACAAAGGTTTAATTACTCAAATTTATAAAGAGCTAAATCAATTGTACAAAAAATCAAGCCATTCCCCAATTGATAAATGGGCAAGGGACATGGATAGACAGTTTTCAGATAAAGAAATCAAAACTATTAATAAGCACATGAAGAAGTGCTCCACATCTCTTATAATCAGAGAGATGCAAATCAAAACAACTCTGAGGTATCACCTCACACCTAGCAGATTGGCTAACATGACAGTTATGGAAAGTAATGAATGCTGGAGGGGATGTGGCAAAGTAGGGACATTAATTCATTGCTGGTGGAGTTGTGAACTGATCCAGCCATTCTGGAGGGCAATTTGGAACTATGCCCAAAGGGCGACAAAAGAATGTCTACCCTTTGATCCAGCCATAGCACTGCTGGGTTTGTACCCCAAAGAGATAATGGACAAAAAGACTTGTACAAAAATATTCATAGCTGTGCTCTTTGTGGTGGCCAAAAATTGGAAAATGAGGGGATGCCCATCAATCGGGGAATGGCTGAACAAATTGTGGTATATGTTGGTGATGGAATACTATTGTGCTCAAAGGAATAATAAAGTGGAGGATTTCCATGTGAACTGGAACAACCTCCAAGAAGTGATGCAGAGCGAGAGGAGCAGAACCAGGAGAACATTGTACACAGAGACAAACACACTGTGGTATCATCGAACGTAATGGACTTCTCCATTAGTGGTGGTGTAATGCCCCTGCACAATCTGCAGGGATCCCTTGAAAGAAAAAAACACTATCCAAAAGCAGAGGACAAACTGAGGGAATAGAAACACCAAGGAAAAGCAACTGCCTGACTACAATGGCTGAGGGGACATGACAGAGGAAAGTCTCGGAGCGAACACTCTGATGCAAATACTAACAACATGGCAATGGGTTCAAGTCAAGAACACATATGATACCAGTGGAATCACACGTCGGCCACGGGGGGTGGGAGGGAGGAAAAGAAAATGATCTTTGTCTTTAATGAAAAATGCATGGAAATGATCAAATAAAATACTATAAAAAAAAACACTAGAAAGCATAGGAATAGAAGGGTCATTCCTAAAAATAATAAACAGTATATATCTAAAACCATCAGCTAATATCATCTGCAATGAGGATAAACTAGATGCATTCCCAATTAGATCAGGAGTGAAACAAGGATGCCCATTATCACCTCTACTATTTGACATTGTACTAGAAACACTAGCAATAGCAATTAGAGAAGAAAAAGAAATTGAAGGCATCAAAATAGGCAAGGAGGAGACCAAGTTATCACTCTTTGCAGATGACATGATGGTCTACTTAAAGAATCCTAGAGATTCAACCAAAAAGCTAATTGAAATAATCAACAACTTTAGCAAAGTTGCAGGATACAAAATAAACCCCACATAAGTCATCAGCATTTCTATATATCTCCAACACAGCTCAGCAGCAAAAACTAGAAAGAGAAATCCCATTCAAAATCACCTTAGACAAAATAAAATAACTAGGAATCTATCTCCTGAGACAAACACAGGAACTATATGAACACAACTACAAAACACTCTCCACACAACTAAAACTAGTCTTGAGCAATTGGAAAAACATTAACTGCTCATGGATAGGATAGGATAGGATAAAAATGACCATCCTACCCAAACTTATTTATCTATTTAGTGCCATACCCATTGAGCTCCCCAAAAAATTCTTTACTGATTTAGAAAAAAACCATAACAAAGTTCATTTGGAATAACAAAAGATCAAGGATATCCAGGGAAATAATGAAAAAAAAAACCACATATGATGGGGGCCTTGCAGTCCCTGACCTTAAACTATATTACAAAGCAGCAGTCATCAAAACAATTTGGTACTGGCTAAGAAACAGAAAGGAAGATCAGTGGAATAGACTGGGGGAAAGCGACCTCAGCAAGACAGTATATGATAAACCCAAAGATCCCAGCTTTTGGGACAAAAATCCACTATTTGATAAGAACTGCTGGGAAAATTGGAAGACAGTGTGGGAGAGATTAGGAATTGATCAACACTTCATACCCTACAGCAAGATAAATTCAAAATGGGTGAATGACTTAAACATAAAGAAGGAAACCATAAGTAAATTGGGTAAACACAGAATAGTATACATGTCAGACTTTTGGGAGGGGAAAGACTTTAAAACCAAACAAGACATAGAAAGAATCACAAAATGTAAAATAAATAATTTTGACTACATCAAATTAAAAATCTTTTGTACAAACAAAACCAATGTAACTAAAATTAGAAGGGACCCAACAAATTGGGAAACAATCGTCATAGAAACCTCTGACAAAGGTTTAATTACTCAAATTTATAAAGAGCTAAATCAATTGTACAAAAAATCAAGCCATTCTCCAATTGATAAATGGGCAAGGGACATGAACAGGCATGTTCTCAGCCAAAGAAATCAAAACTATTAATAAGCACATGAAGAAGTGTTCTAAATCTCTTATAATCAGAGAGATGCAAATCAAAACAACTCTGAGGTATCACCTCACACCTAGCAGATTGGCTAACATGATAGCAAAGGAAAGTAATGAATGCTGGAGGGGATGTGGCAAAGTTGGGACATTAATTCATTGCTGGTGGAATTGTGAACTGATCCAACCATTCTGGAGGGCAATTTGGAACTATGCCCAAAGGGCGACAAAAGAATGTCTACCCTTTGATCCAGCCATAGCACTGCTGGGTCTGTACCCCAAAGAGATAATGGAGAAAAATACTTGTACAAGAATATTCATAGCTGAGCTCTTTGTGGGGGCCAAAAATTGGAAAACAAGGGGATGCCCATCAATTGGGGAATGGCTGAACAAATTGTGGTATATGTTGGTGATGGAATACTATTGTGCTAAAAGGAATAATAAAGTGGAGGAATTCCATGGAGACTGGAATGACCTCCAGGAAGTGATGCAGAGCGAGAGGAGCAGAACCAGGAGAACATTGTACACAGAGACTGATACACTGTGGTACAATCGAAGGTGATGGACTTCTCCATTAGTGGCGGTGTAATGTCCCTGAACAATCTGCAGGGATCTTGGAGAAAAAACACTATTCATAAGCAGAGGACAAACTGTAGGAGTAGAAACACGGAGGAAAAGTAACTGCCTGACCACAGCGGTTGAGGGGACATGACAGAGGAGAGACTCTAAACAAACACTCTAATGCAAATATTAACAACATGGCAATGGGTTCAAATTAAGAACACATGTGATACCCAGTGGAATCACGTGTCGGCTATGGGGGGTGGGTGGCAGGAAAAGAAAATGATTTTTGTCTTTAATGAATAATGCTTGGAAATAATCAAATAAAATATTATAAAATTTAAAAAATCATAGGTTGCAGAAAAACTTGAGGAGACATATGAACTGATGCAAAGTGAAATGAGCAGAATCAGGAGAACATTATACATAGTAACAGAAGTATTATAACAATGGTGAACTATGAAAGGTTTAAGTATTCTAATCAAAACAATGATCCAAGATAGTTTCACAAGACCCATGATGAAAAATACTACCCACCGCTAGAGAGAACTGATGAACTCTAAGTGTATATTAAAGCATACTTTTGCCACTTTATTTTTTGTGTGTGTCCATGTGTTTACCACATGGCTAATATGGAAATGTTTTACATGTTCCAATGAGATCATATTGACTGCCTGCCTTCTCAATGGTTAGAGGAAAGGCTGGAAGGAAGAACAGAATTTGGAATTCAAAATGTAAAAAGAGAAATGTTAAAAGAAAAACAACAGCAATACAAAAAATAGTAGCAAGAATACTAATTCTTAGAATAAGTTGAGGCTAGTGAGGGAAACTAAGGACAACAAAAAGATTGTTTTAACTATCTTCCGAGAAGATGGAGATCAAACAAGGGGGGGAACCCTTTGTTGGGGTAGACAGAATGACATCAACCTACAACAAGAAGAAGGCCAACCTGCTCATTTAAAAAAAAAATGTTTCTATTTTTTTCTGCATATGATGACAATCTTTACACTGGAAATGAATGAACAAAAATCACTACTAAGGAGTTGCTATAGAGATAATAAAGAGAGCTCCTAACTGTCTTTGATGAATTCAAGTCACTCAAAGCTGCTAAACTCCATCCTTAAGTTCTCAAAGAACTGGCAGCTGTGATCACTGAGCTACTGTAAGTGATATGTGAAAGTAACATGGAAAAAATGAGAGAAATACCATGGAAATACTTGTGGAAAAAGAAATGGACAATTTTATTTTGATTTTCAAGAAAGAAAAAATGCTTCCCACTCTGGTTCCTGGATTTATTTACATTACATTCTTGATATACAATGCTACTGTCAAAGTAGGTAGATGTCATCAATTTGGATAAAATTTTAGAGTTTTTTTTTTCTGTTATAACTCTTTGGAAGACAATTGGCCTCTCTGTTGCTACTATTCCTTTGACAAATAGGTGACTCAGTGCTCCTGAGTACAAAATCACCAACCCAACTACTAGTCCTCTTCTCTGCTTCCATGCTCTTTATCGATTGCATCAATGTCTCTACTCTCTCGTTCCTAGAGGAACAAGTAGCTACTTCTTCCTCAGAGCAACGAATTCTCTCCTTTTTTAGGAAGATTCTTAAATTAATTCTTAAGCTCTCATTCCCTTCTTTTTTTTTCTCTTGTGTAACACTTTTATATACTCTATTATCATGATAAAGTTGTCTTCTTTCCTCCTCCACCTCAGATCCTTTTGTTCTTCTAATGAAACTTTGCTTTTGTTTCTTTTAGAACCCTTGAATCTCTGCAACAATCTGCAGTAGGAAGAAATATTCTTCCAGTTCTTTCACCTTCTCCTAGGAAAGAGATTAGAAGACTTGCAGGACAAGTAACAGTCACTAGGCTATGGCAAAAATGTCAGCTTTATAAAAATTACGACATAATTTCCCCTACTTCTCCATGACGGCTGGGATTTTCAGCTTTCTTTTTTTTTTCAAATTACTAGTGTGTGTTTACATCTCAAAATTGAGCATCAGGACAATATCACTTAGATTCTTTTTCTTGGTCTCTTCAAATCCATAGCCACAACCGTACTCTCCTGCCCTTCAGCCTTGTATGGATCTCCAATCTATTTCATCAATTTGCCCCATTCACAAATCCCCTCAGTCAATTTGCTTAATCTAGTAATCTTTTTTTCACTTACCTTTTCACAATTCATCTTGTTTTGCAAACTACCTTAACCTTCTTAAACTTCCCTCTTTAGGTTCTATTCTCTTGTCCTTCTTGGTTTTCTTTGATCCTACTCCGCAGTACCTTTAAATCTTAATTGTCCTGTATCTTGCTTCTCTTAAAATCAGCATGTAGAATCTGGGCAAGCAACTGAATCTAGAGATTGTCTTTTTCTTTTCCCTCAATTTCTTCTAAATTTTGCCAAATTTATCTTCTCCAATTTTAAATTCTGAACTGCTTCATTAATCCAAAATTTCAAGTCACCTACATGATTTCTTGTCTTTCTTATTATATGCAAGGCCTTTTCTCTTTGTTTGCTCTGTCTTCCACAATTTTATCCCATAGAAATCAGAAATAGAAATATTGCATTTAATCCTCTCAAATTGTCTACAAACTCCTCTGTTAGGCACTTCACTGTCTTCCTTACCTTGCTCCATCCTACTTTTTCAGTTTCCTTATGTATTATTTACTTTCATGAACTCTATCAAGTAGAGTTTCAAAGCCAAAATATCCTTCTTGTCCCTATTCTCTCTGCCATCCCCATGCCTTCACACTGGCCATCCTCCAGGCCTGGAACATGCTCCCTTCTCACCTCTTCCTCTTAAGATCCCTACTTTCTTTCGAAGCTCAGCTTACATTCTACATTCTACTAGAGGCCATGTCTGATCTCTCATCTGCTAATGTCCTTTTTCCATGACCTTGTATTTGCTGGGTGTATACAAATCTCCTCTGATATGTCCCTGGAGGACAAGGACAATGTTTGGATTCCTTGTTCTTTGCCCAGGACCTGCTACACAGTATCTACCATATAGTATCTGTTTACTTGGTGCTTTTGGACTGATTAATGTATTGTTTCATACATTATTATATGTCTATATTTAGTGAATCATTGGTCAAAGTTTAGCATAAAATCTTGTAATTTTGATGGTGAATGGGAGACCAGCTTATCTGGAGGGAGGGCATTGATGGCTGCGTTTTTTTTTTTTGATTGAGTTAATTAAAATAAATTAATAAATAGACACAGCCTTAAATTCTACTACAGTGCTTCAAGGTCCTTGAAAGCAGGTACTGGGTAGGTAGTTGTTTTTATTTTGCTTGGTTTCATTTGCTTTTTTTTGTATACTCAGTACTTAACACAGTGTCTGACAGATAGCAGGTATTAAATACTTGTTGATTTGACTTGACTCAAGGCTCTATCATTTTGTGCAACTCTCAGTAAGTTCTATGTCCATAAGATGTATCCTCATAAAAATTATCTTTGACAGTCTGCTTCCTCTCTTCTGATGCTTTCATCAAATTCATCCAAATCTTCTTTCTCTAAGTTGTCTATGATACTTCCTTTCCTGCTCCATGTTATCAGAGGACCTCACTGGCTTCATTCATAACTGAAAAAATAAAACCTCCTATCCTGAGGTCCCTATTCTTCCCAATTCTGCATTTCAAATCTCAACACCATCTCCCCTTCTCTCCTTGGTCACACTTCTTGTGCCTTTCTGTCTCCTCCAAAAGATCATTTTTTCTCTCTCTCATCTTTACTTTATCCCTCTTACATCATTTTTTCTCTCTCTCATCTTTACTTTATCTATTAAGTCTTTCTCTGTTGCCTACAAATATTCACAAATATCCCCATCCTTAAAAAAGATTTTTGCTTAATTTTGCCATACCCTCAAGCTATCATCATGCCTTTTAGAGACAAATTCCTAGACAAAAAAAAAAATCTATCTACTCTAATTGATTCCACTTTCTCTTACCTCCTACTCACTTCTCAACCCTTTGCTCTCTAGCTTAGGTCTTCCCCACTTTTTCTTGACTTTTCTGCAATATTTTAAACTATTGAATACCCCTTTCTGAATATTCTCTAATCTCTGGATTTCCATGTTTCTGCTGTCATGGCTCCCCTTCTTATGTCTGGCCAGGTCTTCATAGCCTATATGTCCTGTTCTCTATATGTTAAATAGTAACCCAAAGTTCTGTTCTCTTCTCTTTTCCTAATTCATTCTTTCATGATCTCATCAGCACTGTGGGATCCAATATCATCTCTATGCAAATACAAAATATATTTACATATTAGCCTTTATCTCTTTTTCTGAGCTCCAGTTCCACTTCTCTTCAAGACAGTTACAACATAGGCATCCCACACTCAACAAATCCAAACCAGAAATCAGGATATTTTCCTATAAACTCACCCTAACTTTGTTCCCAACTTTTGTGTTTATGTCTAGGATGCCACCATTGTTCCAGGTTTGCAGTAGATGCTGATATTTTTCATTGAAGTCCTACTCTGATGTGATATCCTGGCATGAAGGTGACCTCAGGTCCTTGAGTCAGTACCATAGGAATGGAAGTTCATGCAAGTTCTAAGCTGGCAAAGTTTTGTGTATAAGCACATACTGTTGAGTCAGCTTGGTGGCAGATTCTATGCCTGTCTTGAGAGTACCAGTCTCCTTAAATTCAGAGGCACGTCATAGGCTCCTGGCGTCAGAGCTATAAAGGGCTTCAGGAACTGGAGGTTTCGTCAACAGATGATGAATGATGTAGTCACAGCAAATCAAAAAGTCACCCATTATAATCTATAGAAGGAAGAAATAGCTGTATTGATGAATCAGAAGGCTTTCTCCCCTTCTATTCTCATTTTCTATGCAAAATATAACAATGGCTCAACAAATGTATGCAGAATGATTTACCTATTACATATACACATACATACATACATACATACATACATACATACATACTCATGATATGGAAGAGAAGAACTATCTTCGGACTTGTAGGAAAGGCTCAAGTTCCTGCGCACCTACATATTTTTACTTTGGAACAAATTCTGAGAAATGTATTTACCATTCTCTCAACATTGCATTGATTTTTCCCTCTTCTCTTCTATATTTCCTAGCAATACTCTGGTCCTAGATTTCAATTCTGCCTCTTCTCCATCTCATACTCTCACCTTACCTCCCAGTGGACTTTTTTAACTTTTAAGATTCAGAGGAAAAATTTGAAAGTTACTTTTGGAGCCAATTTCACAGCTTGTCTTCCCTCTCCTCCCTCCCCCATTTCTTAGATAAACTGCTCTATTCTTATGCTTTCCCTTCCCTTTTCCATTTGAGCATAGCACAAAGAAAATAAGTGTTTTAATTCAGGGAACCTTGCATTAGACAGTTGAAATTATGCTGATGCCATCTCCTAAGGCATCATCAAACCTAGTATTCCCAAAAAACATATAACCGTATTTACCTGCAGGGAGATTAATTGACAAGTTTTTCTCCTGTAATGATTTGATGCATTTGAAATTCTAGAATCAACGGAATCTCCCTAAATAACACATAAAGGAGAGCGATTTAAACAGTAGGAATAATCATTATCGTAGGAGCGGTAAGGTGAGCATCCGACCGGATGCACAAAGGCGCGTCCGTTGTATTTATGTGTGCTCCGCAGCCCCAGAGATTCAGGTCTCACCAGATTATCCCTGCTCTTGCCCGGTGCATTCTCTGCGTCCGCCAAACGGTGGCACTGTTGCTCTTGAAACAGAAGAGACTGTGGCTGCTGAAAACGGGAGCCCAGAAACCCGACCCTTCTAAGCCCCAGACAAATGTTTTCATTTTAAAGGGAGTGAAAGAGGACACTCCAGGCTGGGTGCCCTGGACTGCTGTCAGAATGCTTTTTACTGGAGGAGAGACGAGTCAAACCATGGACCCTCTTGAGAATACACAGAATTTTGTGCTTCATCTTGAAAACTGTAATTTTGGAGGATTGGGCTGGGGCGGGGCGGGAGTGGGGGGAGTAGTTAAAATAGTGTCAGAAAGTCTAGCTTAGAGTGTCGATAGCCCCCTCATCACTCGGATAGAAGACCCACTGCTCCATCTCTTTTCCCCATGTTTCCCTTGATATTTTAAGGTGAGATGGGGGGAATAATGAGAGTCCACCTGTTCTGAACTCTGGGAGGAGGAGCTGGGGAGCTGCTGGACAGCTTCATCATTGGGCGACCCTGCTTTCCATGTGGAAGGCAGATGCTGAGGGGGTTACTTTTAAGACTTGCCTTGATGCAAGCATCCGCAATGGATCCCTATCTATTTTAAGGTGTGGGGGAGTGGGATATGCTGACTTACTTTTAATGTCTACCTTTGTTTGAAGCAGACATGGATAGTTTCTTTGGCCAAGGAGGCCAAATAAAAATAGGAGAGTTCATCCAACATAAGTTTTATTAGCAATTTAAACAGCCCAGTGTGTGGCAGCCAGCACATTTTAAAAAAAACCTTTCAGAGGATATGGAAAGAAATTATAAAAATAATAATCCCAGAGAGAATATTCAATGGGATTTCAATTAGACTGGATCCTTCTCAGGTCCTCCTTGATCCCCCACATGCTTTTCATAAAACAGCCTTTATTTAGACCCTAATCAGAGTCTATTTGCTTAAATTGGCTTTGCCCTGAGACACAGGCACCATTTGTGGATCCTATTTTTTCCATTTCAGAGCTTTCTCAGAGAACACAGAAGCTGAAGACTAGAAGCAGTAACTCTGCCTGTATTCTAAAGCCTCAAGTAAACAGTGATTTGACAGAGTTCTGGGGCACAGCCCTCTTTCTTATATCTTATGAGCTGTTCTCATTAGTGGCAAAGGGCAAAACTCATCCAAGATCTTCAAACTCTCTCTACCTGGAGTTGAGGAGGAATAGGAGTTATACCCTATGTCTAACCTTGAGAAATGAAAGGAAACCCAGCAGTGAGCCACAGGAGAGAGAAATTGGCTCCTTACCACCATAGACCTTATTTCTTTCATTCTATCCAACTAGATTATCATTAACAAGCACTGGCTACTTTGTGCCCAACATCACTCTTGGAAAAAAAATAGTTCCAGTTCTCCAGTAATTTATAGTCCTAGAGTCCAGTTGAGAGGGAGGGAGGGAAGGGAGAGAGAGAGAGAGAGAGAGAGAGAGAGAGAGAGAGAGAGAGAGAGAGAGAGAGAGAGAGAGAGAGAGAGAGAGAGAGAGACTGAGAACATATAGGTCTATACCTTTTTTGAGGGGGTAGAAATAAGGGTAGTCCAAACCTATAATTTTATCAGTATGATAAACCCCCAGTGTGGAAATTGCCTTTACCAATGTCTATCAACAATTTGCCCATAATTTATAGTCACAGTTGGCTGCTTGGGGCACCAAGAAATGAACTGATTTTTTCCTATGGTCAAATAGCAAGTATGTATCACAGGCAGAACTTGAACCCAGCTTTGATGCTAAATGGGAATGGTTTAGCAATGGGAAATTGATAAGGAAACCACCTGAAATTTCTAACCCTTAATTAAACTGAGGCTTCTGATAGAGACCTTGCCCTTAGTGAATGCTCAGATTTGGGTTGGAAAATAGAATTAGCCCAGAAAGTCCTATTTAAATGAGGCTTCTCTGTGTTCTAAAGAGCTTGCTATCTGGAACAAGACATCTTCTGGAAAAATGCTCATTCCTTCCAAGGTTCAATGAAACAGAAAGATGTCTTCTTATGGAAGAAAAAAACTGTTGATAGTTCCCCTCCCCAGCGCTTACTCTGGTGCCTTTGCTTTTGAAAAAAGCTATATCCCAAAACAATAACAACAACCCCCCCCCCAAAAAAAAAACACTAGACCTTAATGAAGAGAGACAATACCTCAGCCAAGGACTCCAAATGAAGACAGAAGTTAGAAGTAAAGTCTCTTCACAAACTGATGTCCAGTAGAGCTGTTTTTTGCAGCAACAGTCAATAACCACAGTTATCAGCAGAACAGTTAGTGGTCTCTACATATCCAACAAAGACTATATATTTTTGATATTCTTCAGTCACGTCTAACTATTCACAACCCCATTTGGGGTTTTCTTCGTAAATGCTGATGTGATTTGCCCTTTCCTTTCCCCTCATTTTACAAATGAGGAAACAGAGTTAAACAGGGTTATTAAATGATTTATCCAGGGTTATTATATAGCTGGTAAGCATTGAGGCTGGATTTGAACTCGGAGAGATGAGTCTTTCTGACTACAGGTCCATCCTGCTCTCCATTACACTACCTAGCTTCCTAACATGCAAGAATCACTTTATACCAAGATCCATGCACCATGGATGCATTGGTACATAATGATATTTTCAGAAAATAGCCCTGCAACACTGGAGGCATGAGATGTCCTTTCTCAATGTGTCCCTCTACCTATATGTGAAAGCCAAAACTACCCTATCAGTAAGTGTGCTAGTTATGTATGTTTCTATATGTGTGCTTCTCCAAGTATGTTATCTGTATTATGCACTCTTTCCTTTGGTGGTGTATTCATAGGAAAGCGTTCCCCAAGTCTATTGGGGGCTAGGAAAAATGTTTTATTGTTCCTTTTCCTAATATGCTATGTTATTAAATACCTTTGCTTTCAATCTGCCATCCTCTTTGTCTTCTTACAGAAGGTAGTTATCTTGGAGGGGGTGCACAAGTTATGCTTCAGAGTGGTATAGCCCTATAGATTGCATTGGTCTTAAAATATTCTTGTCTGTACAACTTCTATAAAATTTTCTGAATGTCCCCAAGTGCCATACAAACATTTTGCTTCAGCGCGATTGTCCCCACTGGCCAAATTAAATGTGCAAACATTGTAAGCACAGCAGTAGGATGTATATGAAAGTACTGAGTATATCAGAACCCATTTAGTTTATCTACACTATGTCCTTGTGTTGTTTGGCATTGCTTTTGTATATTTCTAGCTGTCTATATTAATCACCGTTGTACTGAAGACTTGAGAGAATATGTCATTGGAATGACATCTCCTACAGAGAAAAGATGCAAAAATTGGGGACAATTACATTCTGAGGTCATAACCTTATGTTTGAGTTGTGCACACTCTAATCTTTCCTATTAAATTGTAAGGTCCTTGAGGGCAAATACTATCTTATTACCTTTTTTTATTCCCAGCTTCAATATACTGTTTGTTTACTACTTAGGGTGTATGGGATGTTCAGGGAATAATAGTACCTCTGGTATTAGGGTTTGCCAAATTCTTTTCAGGGCAGCTATTCCATCTTTGGGATCTTTCACCCAACTCTCACCTGGGACTCCAAGAAACTGTAGCAAGCACAGTTTGCATCCAATTTGCATCCACAGTTACATCCCTGTAAAACTGTCTTGGCAGACAGGCTAAACTAGGTTGAGGGTAACTAAGGACCTCAAACTCAGTATTGAATTAGGAGGATGTCTACCCCAAGGGTGCGAAGCCTTCTTCCTGTGGATGGGTAATTGAGAACAGTTTATTCCAATGGCCATTAAGGTGACCAAAGTGGGTTCTGTGGAGTCCTTACTGCTTGGTCAGAAGACACCAAGTTCATCCACTGCATTCTGGGCTATCACCAGTCATCCTGACTTTTGTCTTGCCCCTGGACTTAGATGATTGAAAGAGAGAGTGAAGCTGATGACTTTGTGCAACTTTGTCTCACTTAAATCCATTTCTTGCACAAGTCAAGACATTACCCCATAGTCTTATTGGTTCTCTTCAAAACAAAAAACAATCAAAAAATCTTTATAGTTCTTTTTATTTTTCAGTTATGTTTGACTCTTCATGACCCCATTTGGAGTTTTCTGGGCAAAGATGCTGGCATGCTTTGCCATTTCCCTCTCCAGCATTTTATAGTTGAGGAAATTGAGATAAACAGAGTTAAATGATTTGCTCAGGGTCACATAGATAAGTGTCTGAGGTCAGATTTGAATGCAGATCTATCCTGACCCGAGACCTGGCATTCTATGAGCTAAGGTATCACCTAGCTGCCCTCTGTCAGATTGGTAAATAACACAACTGCTTATTTGTATATATAAGTCCAAGGTGTACAAGTGACTCAACCAACCACCAGATGTTGTCTTTGTGGTGTCATTTTTCTTCATCCAATATAAACTTCTAGAGTCCTCTTAAATTGAGGATTTAGTCATACATTGTGGTGAGGTGTTAGAAAAAAGTTTCAAGGTCTTCTTTACACTCTTTGATTATATTCTGGGTCTGTTGCTTACTTGATTAATTCTGTGACAATCTCAGATGAATGGGGAAATAACTTTTTTATCCTGATTACATTCTCAGCCTTCTCTGATCACATTGAAGTAGGGAGAGTGGAAAGGTAGAACTGCATACCCTTATATGCAGAATTCTACCATAGTCAGCAACTATAGTATGCCACATTTTCTTGCATTCCACACTTGGGCAAGTATAAGTCCTCACTGATATCTGGGGCTTGTATCATATTGTTTATAATATGTTTCTACTTTCTTGAAAATCAAAATAACATTTAAAACCTATTTTCCCTTATTTTTGGTGACAATCTAATTCATGGTATAGAAAATAACATAAATAAAGGAGAGAAACAAAAGAGGACAGTATGAAAACAGAGGACAATGAATATATTGTCCACTTCATCTAGAACAAAGAGAGCCAATGTCCAGGCTATAGTGACCCAAGAAATTGGCTAGAGAGAAAGCATTTTATTCAATTTTAAGTTATATATTTCTTAAATAATTATAAAATTTTCAGAATTGGTTTATAGAATTAAAAAATAGTCCCCTGGGGAGAGCTAGGTTCTCAGTGGATTGAGAGCCAGGCCAAGAGACCTGGGTTCAAATCTGGTCTTGGCCATTTCCTACTTGGGTTGTCCCGGGCAAGACACTTAATCCCAATTCCCTAATCCATAATTATTGCTCTTCTGCCTTAGAACCAATACTTAGTATTGATTTCAAGATGGGAGGTAAGGACTTTTTAAAAGGAAAAGAAAATCTTTTGAAAATTAAAAAGAAAAGTAATTTCATGTGACAGTTAAACATTGTATCATGGCCAATCATAGCTAAGATTAAGAGTTATCACAACATGGGAATTGGATATTGTCCATTTAAGTTTAAGTAGGTACATACCAGAGTATACAATATATATTTATACAGAAAACAAGTAACATCAATCTCAAGGGCAATTGCCTGTCCCAGATATGAAGTTCAAATACACACACACACACACACACACACACACACACACACACACACACACACAACTAAAATAACACAGAGTGAAGATAGGGTATACCAAAGCAAAAATATTATTTGAAAAATGGTAGAATGGGTGACAAGCAAGTCCCATAGGCTCGTGTGGTCTGTGTTAGCTAGAACTTCTGAACACTAGTGGAGAGACACCAAGTTGATGTCATTTAACTAAGTATGAATAATTAGTAAACTAACTTCTTAGGACTTCACCCAGGTCCCACAGTTTGGCTCATGTGGCAGTCAGTCAGATGGGCTAAAAGAAAGTATAGTGTTTGGTATGGAAAGATAGAGATGGAGGATTTTTTGCTGACATCATTCAAGTTGATTGCCCAAGCATGGAATGCATGGTTAGGAAAGATAGCAAAGCTTTGAATTCCTCAATAATGTTGACCTAACAGGTCCATGGCCCTGAAACAGAATATTGTTTTTGTTGTTGTTTTAAAATTGTATTTCATGCTTGGTATAACTGCTTTGTAGCCTGTGCTCTTGGCATTATGAGCAAACTGTCTAACCTAGTCCAAATCCTATGTGGCTGAAATTGGAGGAGATAAATGTTTACGTGAGCCAATAGTCAGCTGGGGAGAGAGCCGCCAATGAATTTCTACCTACCTAGGAACCTTGGTTCTGGGGAGCCTCTCAGACAGAACCCTCAGTGGAGGGAGACCTCAAGCCAGATGAGGAAGCAGAATAAGTTGAGGATCCAAGAAGGATTCAGTTTGATTTGGGTACTCCATTTAAGGACCAAGGATTTTTTCCCTTAGTGTCATGACTAGTTGACCTAAGGACCCATATTTTAAATACTATTCTTTCTAACTCTCTCTTTCCCTATTTCTCTCTTCTGTCCCTCTCCATTTTTTCTCCCCCCCTTCTCCCTCTTCTTCCTTTCCTCTCACCCTCTTTTTCCAACTTGTATTCTTTTTTCTTTTTTAATCAACATTAAAGACCAATTAGAAATACAACAACAAACACCAAGGAGATGCAAAGTCTAGGTCCCACTTTCAAGGATCTGAGGAGTCTGCTTAGAAAAGCTCATTCATAACCCAGGGCTACTTTCCCTCCCTCCTTATGAGCCCCTACTTTGTCCTATTTCTACCAAACCTAAGAAAATGTTGGTATTCTTATGAGGATTTTAATTTTTGCTTCCTTTTTTTGCATTTATTGATCTTAGATACTTTATATCAAACAGGGATAGTCTTCTGAACTATTCTATTCAATTCCCCCAAAGTTATAGTACTTTTGAATGTCTGCGACCCCCTGCCACACTGACTATCCTTTGATTTTTCTCACCCTCTTCTGTACTTTTCTCTCTTATCAACTTTCCTGTAATTTCTGTGACCTTCTCTTTCTCCATTTTTGTTTCTCTTGAAAAACATCTCTCTCCCATGAAGCCTTTCCCTCCTACCTTCTCCTACTTCCTCTTCCCTTCTTCTCAGTAGTAATAACATTGCTTTTCTCCACTGTAAGAGTTCCCACCCAGTCAGCAAAAAGATGTCCCCATTCTCCTTAAAAGAGAAAGAATGCATCAATGTATTTACACTAAATTTCATTGAAAATTTCTCAGAATATAATTCCCCAAACCTTTAGAAATTACCAAGTCTTATTCCTATTGTTTTAAACAATTTTATTTTTTTCCTCAATGACATGAAAAAAGCAACTTATTACTCTTTCTAAAAAAGTTTGATCCAAATTCTCATTTTCCTTCTTCTACCTCATATGGCATTCTGATATAAATTTTACATGTGTAATAGTGTAAAACATCTTTCCATATTAGTCATTTTGTGAAAGACAACTCAAACAAATTAAATAAAGTAAAATATAGTATATCTCAGTCTGTATTCACACTCCATCAATTCTTTCTTTGGAGATGGATGGCATTTTTCATCACTAGTCCTTGAGAATTTTCTTGACTCACTACATTGCCAAGAATAGTTAAGTCCTTCATAAGTGTTCAGTATATAATATTACCTTTACTATATATAATATTCTCCTGGTTCTGCTCACTTTACTTTGCATTAGTTCATGTAGACCTTTCCAGGTTTTTTTAATCATCCTTCTCACATTCCATATAGATCAGTAGTATTCCATTACAATCATATGGTATAACTTGCTCAACCATTCTCCAACTGATGGACTTCCCCTTTGGTTTCCAATTCTTTACTGCCACAAAAAGAGCTACAATAAAAAATTTAAAAACAGGTCCTTTTCCCTTTTTTAAAAAAAATTCTTTTTAGGATAAAGACTTAGTAGTGGTATTGCTGGATCAAAGGGTATGCAAAGTTTAAAAGCCCTTTGGGCAAAGTTCCAAATTGCTCTCCAGAAGGGTTGGATCAGTTCACAACTCCACCAGCAGTGTATCAGAGTTCCAATTTTCCTACATCCCCTCCAGCATTTATTATTTTCATTTTCTGTCATATTATCTAATCTGATAGGGTTGGGGTGATACCTCAGAGTGGTTTGAATTTGTACTTCCCTAATGAAGAGTGATTTAGAGCATTTTCCATGTGATTATATGTAGCCTTGATTTCTTCATCTGAAAACTGCCTGTTCATATACTTTGATCATTTGTCAATTGAGGAATGGTTTGTATTCCTATAAATTTGACTCAATTCTCTACATATTTGAGAAATAAGACCTTTATCAGAGATAATTGCTGTAAAAATTTGACCCATTTTTCTCTTTTACTTATAATCTTGGTTGCATAGGTTTTGTTTGTATAAAACTTTTTTAGTTATATATATATAATTTTAGTTTAAATTTTATTTATCATTTAATAAATGTTTATTTATATTTGTAATATTTTATTAACAATTTGTTGATTTATTATTAATTTAATATAATTTAGTTATATGATAATATATAATAGTTATATATCATATTTATATATACTTAGTTTTATATATTCAATATTCAATCGATATCCAATATAATCAAAATTATTCATTTTCCATTCTATAATGCTTTCTGTCTCTTGTTTGGTCTTAAATCCTTCCTTTTCTCATAGATCTGACAGGTAGACTATACTATGATTCTCTAATTTGCTTAGATTCTCTTATCTTATACTTAGATTCTCTAATCTAAGAGTAGTAGTAACTACTCTTTACATCTAAATCATGCATCTATTTTGACTTTTATCTTAGTATATAGTGAGATGTTGATCTCTACCAAGTTGCTGCCATACCTTTTCCAGTTTTCCCAGCAGTTTTTTGTCAAATAATGATTTCTTATCCCAAAAGCTTGGGTCTTTGGGTTTATCAAACACTAAATAATTATGGTCATTTGCTGCTATGTACTGTGTAGCTAATCTGAACCACTGATCTACTACTTTAATTCTTAGCCAGTACCAGATTGTTTTGATTTGTAATACAGCTTGAGATCTAGTACTTCTAAGCCATCTCTTTCACCTTTTTTTCATTGATTCCCTTGATATTGTTGACCTTTAGTTCTTCCAGATGAATTTTGTTATTATTTTTTCTAGTTAGAAAGCCCTATTGTTGTTTATTTAATTTAAAAACATGTTTAAGTGCTTCCTACTGAAGGTGCTCTCTGATATACAAATCCTTTGCTCCTTTAAGGTAGTGAGGTTTTATAAGTGTTTCTCGCTCTTTTTACCAAGTCAGATTTCCAATCACTCTGGTCTATTTGAGTTTCTGTGTTGGAAAAAAAACAAACAAACATTTTCCTGGGCCAATCTAGTGATGAAAATTGCCAAAATTACCTAGGCTTGTCCTCAGACAATGACTAGATTTTTAAAAAAATAGATCATCAGATCCATACACCCAGCCTTTCAGCTTGGTAGAACCTGCCAGACCTTGAACTCAGCTGGCAGGACCAAGAAGCTAGAGTTCGCAAGATGAAGCGTCAGAGTAGGATTTTAGTGGAAGACAAGCATATAATTGTTTTCAGATGAATATGTGATCTAACTGGTATAGTTTTCTAGGAAGGGCTCTTTCTGATCTGGGACAAATGAAAAACTCATGGTCAGAGTACTAAAGTGAGAATTATTTTATGTATTGAGAAGACACACATATGTACTATGTATGTACCATATATTAAACACAAAGCACACATACATATATACATTTATACAAATACATATATATGTAGTAATCCCTCCATCATTGGTAATCATGCAGAGTTCATTTCCCCATTCTCCTATAAATTTTACAAAGATCTCCCCAACATTCCTGATGTCCCTCTTCTAGATAAGGAATTCTTTTTTTTTTTATTATTTTATTTAATTAGTTAATATAGAATATTTTTCCATGGTTACAAGATTCATGTTCTTTCCCTTCCCTCCCTCACCCTCCTCCCATAGCTAATGCACAATGCCACTGGGTTTTACATATGTCATTTAAATCAGGAATTCTTAACCATTTTTTTTGGATCCTGGAACATTCTGGCAGTCTGGTGAAACATAAAGATCCCTTCTCAGAATAATGTTTTTAAATGTAAAAGCAGAGGGATTATAAAGAAAACCCATGATATTGAAGTAGAGTTATCAAAATATTGTAAAATATAAACATGATAAAAATAAGTAAAAAAATCTCAGATTAAGAACCCTTGCTCTAGGGCCTTTTTTGCATTTCATGAGTAGTAGGGGAGCACTTAGGTTGTTCCTCTGTTATCCTTCTACCTCCCTCCATTGCCCACCTTCTTTTCTGAACATACGTTTTCTGGGCAATACCCCTTATACTATTACTTTGGGATATGCTTTCTGAGGTTTTTTGTTTTTAGTCTGAATATATGATCTCATTGACCAAAAGAGCTCACCACAAAAGAATTCTTTCTATCAATGCAGACACGCAATTTTTCCTCAATTTATGGTAGGGACACTAAGGAGGGGTGACTTTCTCAGGATTACACTGCCAGCACATACAAGAAGCAGACTTGAAACTCCTTTTGCTATCCACTATCCCACACTGCATCCCTTTGAGTGTACACAAAGGTTATATGCACAAAATAGGTTATATGCTACAACTTATTTATATATACTATCATCATCACATATTTTATAGTAATTTTAAATGTGCAAAGCATTTCTTAAAGAATATTTGAATGAACTAAGCAAAGTAAACATAATTAACCTCATTTTACAGATAGGAATACGAAAAGGCTAGGAAGTTTGTCCATAACTGTGCAATTAGAAATCCAGCTTTCTTCAGTCCAAGTCTCACACTATTTCCACATTGTTACACTATCAACATATATCTCACCTTGAAGGCATTTTGGGTCACTTACCTTCAATTCTGATTCTTTGAAAATCATGATATTGATGATTCAGTAATGTCTTCTGAGAAAAGTTTAGAGAAATTTGGGCCAAGGGATTAAAGGTGAGGGAAACACATCACTCTCACAGAAAATTTCAGGCAAGAAAATGTGTAATCTCATTTAAAGGGTATTAGAGGAGCAGCTAGGTGACTCAATGGATAGAAAACTAGGCCTGGAGATAGGATGTTCTGGGTTCATATCTGGCCTCAGACTTCCTGACTTTGTGACCCTGGGCAAGTTACTTAACCCCAATTGTAACCCTTCCTGCTCTTCTGCCTTGGAACCAATACTTCATATAAATACTAAGATAGGAAGTAAAGGTTTTGTTTTTTTTAAAGGAAGACATTACCTGGGAATATGAAAAAAAACCCCATCAAAAACAGTCCCCAGTAGTAATGGCAACTTTTAAGTTTAAAATATACTTTAATCACAACAACTTTATAGAGTTGGTATTGAAATTTTAGTCATCAGGGAAGAAAGGAAAGAATTTGGAACTCAAAATAAAAAAAATACAAATGTTAAAAATTATTTTACATATAATTGGGAAAAATAAACTAGTATTTAAAAATTAAAAATAAAAGGGAATACATTACAAATTTATTCTGCAGGAAATAAAAAATTCATAGCCCATACTTACTGAGAAGGTAGCAGAGTTCCTTAGTTTCTTTATAGAAATGCTATTATTCTTGTCCCTTGAAAGATGTATTAAATTCAGGCAAATATATTCAGTTTGCTTGGGACTGATAGCCATATGAATATTTGAAGCACTGGAGATATATATATATCTACATATATATATATATATATATATATATATATATATATATATATATAGAGAGAGAGAGAGAGAGAGAGAGAGAGAGAGAGAGAGAGAGAGAGAGAGAGAGAGAGGAGGAGGAGGAGGAGGAGGAGATTACCTGGAATGCTTCTGTCTAGGTCTTAAACATTTCTAGGACTCTTGTTTCCCACAAATATGTGCTGATGTTAAAACAGAAGATTGGAGTTAGTAGGAGACTGGAAATGAGACTGGGTTATTGGAGGTTTCTACCAAGGTTTAAAACACTGTAAAGAGATTTGAGGAGTGTCTCAGACTAAAATGGCAGCATCTGAGAACCCCAAGTATCCTAGAGTTCTCCCCAGGCCTCAGGGATCAAGGAGAGAAGGTGTCTAATAGAGGTGGAGTTAGAAAGTCCAGATGGTGATCTTCAGCATAAGATATTGATGCTATGGGGGCAAAGTCCTTATACCTCCTCTCACTTTAGCTACAGAAAGACTGTGAATCTATCTTCACTGTCAAAATAGATATTTTATTTATGTCCCAAACAACTCAGAAGAAAAGGGACAAGATTATACTTGCTCAATAATGTGTTCTATTATTTCCCTGTAACTATATTATTTCTTTCTGCCCTTATTTAATATTCTACTACTCTGATGCTTTCCTTTGCCTAGATCAAGATGAATAACCGGATACCTAGATTTCAGCTGAATTTAGAAGTTCCATTTGAGTGGGGACAGAATGGACCAGAAGATGTAAATTATCCCCAAAAGTTCCCACAATTTGTGATTCCCCTGTGGGTGGGACTGCATGACTCACTCTTGCATTTCCTAGTCTAGATGACGTTGACTCTTGGCCTAGCACCTCTACCACCTGGGCCTTGGTCTCAGTTTCTGATTATTTAAGTCACCATTTCCATTCCATGACCACTTTCCTAGCTGCTACCCTTGCCACCATGGTTACCTTCCCAGTCACCCACATTCCTGCTAGCAGCCCTGGATCCTGACCCCATGCCAGCAGCATGCCAGTAGAGTTAACAATTTCAGAAGCTAAAGGCAGAATTCCAAGGATGGTGGTGATGGCAGGATATAATTGCAGATAAGAAAACTGACACAAAGTACCAGTAAGGAATTCAGACTAGGCAAGTAATAGAGTGGGTCCAGGGTTTAGAATTTCTGCTTATGGCTCCTGAGCTCCAAATGGTTCAGATAATCTAGAGATCCATATAGAAAAGGCCCCCCAAAAGATATTCTACTGAATGAAAAACTAACATCAATCATGTTGCGTGCCCTGAGCGCTGTAAGATTAGAAAAGCGTTTTCCTCATAACTGCCAAGTAATAGACATAATTATTAATTAAATTACTATTTAATTATTAACTAAATTATTATTATTAACTAAAGATAAATCATATCTCCTCTTTGTAGATGAGGAAAATGCAGATAAGAAATATGAATTAGTTTACCAATAGTCACACAACTAGAGTCAAAGATGGGAAAGAAATTTAGCCTGGTTAGGGTTCAGGGCTTGGCTGCAAGGGAGAGGACTTCGATATTGAACTTTGCCTACAATGAAATGTTTAATTGCACAACCCTCTGCATGATTATCAAGTAGGCAAAATATGTAAAACATGCTGACAGAAGAGGGTATGGTGTTCTTTGGGAGGAAGGGATATATCCCAGGTCACTCCTAGATCATGTCTCCTAATATCCTTAGTGCATTAGTCTGCTTTGGCTCACACAAGATTGCCCAGTCCCTTCTGTCAAGATAGGAGGCTTATCCCCTCAATTCTAGCCCTGTTCAGATGGGAAATATCTGCCAAGTGTGAGATTTAACCTTCTCACCCTTTTGTGACTCTCCCTGATGCCTACAGCACATAAACTAGGAAATTAAAATGGCATGTCTGTGTCAAAGCACTCTGATTAGCATCTCTCAAGGAAGGAAAGAAGGGAGGGCAGGAGAGAGAGGGTCAATGGTTTCAGGCTATAAGTAAGTCAGATCACCCAAAACACTAACCATTTTTTTGTAGCCCACCATAGGTTAAAACTGAGGTATTTATCCGGTCTCTTGGTCAAGCAACCAGTTAGTGGTCATCCCTAAATGAATTAAAGAGCCACTAATTTTTTTTCCTTTTTAAATTCCCTTTTTCATCAGTGACCTGATGCTCATCCTTTGAGAAAAGGGAAGAGGGACTGGATCTGTAACTATATCCATGTAAGGAACTCCAGGGGGTAGGAATTTCCTCCTCCCCTAGTGACTAGGGAGTTACCAATAACAGGTTAAGTGGCTTGCCTTGGATCATCTGTCTGGTAGATGACCACTAGACCCACAGCTATCTCTATGCTTATCTTATTGCTTTTTTTTTAAGTCAGCTGACTGGGACTTGCAGAGTTATAATGAAGAGGAGCAAGAAACTGCAGGTTTAATTAGGCAAATAATGAGGCTTGGGAATAGCCACTTGCTAATGGCAAATAGGAAATCAAAGGAAGTATGGTAAGTATTCAATAATATGTATTTAATTCATTTTCTCCTCAGACACTTCCTAGGAAGAAGGCAGGCTTCTGGGGATGTGAAAGTGTTTGGAGGAGCCGTAGCTGGATGGAGAAAAAGGCCAAGATGCTGCTAAATTGCAGGTACTTATGAAAGTATAAGGCTATAGATAATGATCATGGTATTTCCAGGTAACTCAAGGTGAGAATTGATATTGTTTGTTTCAGAAGATGAGTGGAGCTGGAAAGTTTCTAAAGGACCTTGAAATGTGAAGTTTTGACCAGTCAGAGATAACACAGGTTTAACTGCCTGTTTACTCTGTGTAAGATTTTGCTGCCTCCCTTTCAAGTGAGAGAGGAAAGGATTGGTTGCAGTTTGCAGAAGTCCTTGGATGATGCAGAGGTGGTTCAAAGAAGAAAAAATGAAGAGAGATTAACCTTTGATAAGGGAAAATCCCTCAAGATAAACACTAAAGCTGAAAGTGACTCTAGGTCAACTCTGCAGATGGGTGTCTGGGAGTTAGCAACGCCATCCATCAAACCTGTTAGACAGAAGAGTTATCTGGGGCTCAGATCCAGGGCAAGGGAACTAAGTTAAGGGCATACCCCCAAGAACAGTTGTGAAACAGGAAAACAGAAATTGCACATTCATGGGTAATGGTGCTGTGTCCCAACTAGACCTTGGGAGCATTTGCCAGAACCATCAAACTAGATCCAATTTATTAGTCCAAAGAAGCAAGGCAAATACAAGGACCCTCTCCCCTCCATTCCCCCAGAAAAAATAGATACATAAAGGAGAAAAATGAACACAAATGGCAAATGGAACACTTACCCTGATATCAACAGGAAAAAAAAACCAATAATGATTAACTTCAAAGTATGCAAGGGGCATACTAATTTTGCAATAAATTTACATCCTATTTACCTACTGAGCTAGATGGTGCAATGACTTAGACTTTCTAGAGTTTTTTTTTCTTTTACATTAAGTATCAGTTCCAAGTCAGAAGAGCAGTAAGAGCTAGGCAATGAGGGTTAAGTGACTTGCCCAAGATCACACAGCTAAGAAGTGTCTTGGGATCAAATTTGAACCCAGGACCTTCCATTATCCAGGGCTGGCACTCAGGAGGACTTAGTCAGGAGGGCATGAATTTGGATGCAGACACTCACTAGCAGTGTAACCTTAGGTAAATCACAATGTCTGTCTACTTCAGTTTCTTCATCTGTTCATTGGGGATAATAATCTCTACCTCTCAGCATTGTTATGAGGGTGAAATGAAATATTGAATTGAAAGAGGAATTTTCTACCTCTTCGAGTTTCCCATATCAATGAAATACACCATCTTTAATACTTGTTTTGTCAATGCCACAGTGTTGTTTTCATGAAAGTGCTTTGTAGAGTGCTATATAAATGTGAATGACTTCACATGTTTTTCTTTTGGGGGGTCAGGGGTGGGGAGGAGAAAGGACAAATCTTTGATTTCATCAATGTGGGGAATGGTGGGGAAACTCCAGCTCCCTCCACCTAAGCAGATCAACACATCCTGAGTAACTTAAACTCCTAGAGTTGCCTGGCCCACCAAGAAGTGAAGTGACTTGTCCAACTAGTATGTATCAGATACAAGACCTGAATTCATGTCTTTTTTACTCCAAGGATGGACCGGCTACATTGTGTTGCCTCTTATATAAATGGTTTTATATTAGTCATTCTTAAGGTTTTTAACATGTCATGAACCCTTTTGACAATCTAGTGAACTGATGGACCCTTTTTCTGATTTTTAAAATATTCATAATTCAAGAAATACTATATTTCAGTTAGAGAGTAGCAAAAAACAAAAAGATTTAAATTTTTCACATTCAAGTTCACAGGTCTACTAAAATCTATCTATGAACCATTTTTCAGTTCATTCTTTGGAGGTGACATTCACAAGTTATTCTTCAAGTATTAAATCTATAGCTGTATATAATGTTCTCTTGGTTCTTCTCATTTTGCTGTTCATTATCCCATGTAGTTCTTTCCAAGTTTTGAAAAAAATTTACTTGTTCATTGTTTCTTATGGCATAATAGTATTCCATCATAATCACTTACCACAATTTGTTTAGCCATTTCCCAATTGATGAACATCCCTTCAATTTCCAGTTCTTTGTCACCACAAATAGAGCTGATAGAATTATTTTGGAACATATTCTTTTCTTTTTCCCCTGATCTTGGGAAACAGACCAGCAATCACATACTCAGTTTAAAAGAAGCAGGAAAAGATCTTTTATTTACTAAAAACTAGAAAGGTATGATTATTTTAAAAAATCTTTTCAACAACACAAAATGGATTGGAAGATTGCTTTGGAAATAGAATTATAGAGCATTATAGTCATTGTCATTATTTTTAATAACTCGAGAAAGTAAATTAAAAAGAAATTTTAAAATAGACTATTTTTTATTTTATTTTACTTTTTACAAAGGAATGTTTATTTCAAAGGTATATCAAAAATAAACATTACCCCACCCCACCCCAACACCAAAGGGAAACATAATTTTCCCAACATTTCCTCAGTTTCTGAGGAGGGGCAGAGTATTAGTTTGCATTTTAAATTCTCTTCCTAAATAGCACTGGTCCCACCAGATTCTAAGTCCAAAGCTTTCTGAGGGCCTTAGTCCCAGGACTGTGTCTTTTCAGGGCTTTCCTTCTGGGCTAGTTGCAATTTCTAGTCTCAAATCCTGGCTCCGAGCTCTCCAGGGCTTTAGCATCCAGGTCCAGGACTCTGTTTCCTATACCTAGAATTGAAAAGAACAAACCAAAACAAACCCTAAGCCCATTTCATGAGGCTGTAGAGCCTAAGGGGAAAAGGAAAGAGTCTGTCTAACTTTGTACACCATGCCTATGCTGTTGGTGAATAAGGTATTCTCTCATTTACACCACTAGAAAACTTTTCATTTTAATTAATTTTAGAGGAGAAATTTGGGGAAGTGTAACTTTTTAATTGATGGATAAGTTACTGAGAGCCATGAGACTTTGATTTAAGCTACTGAACTGTTTAGAGGCTATAGGAGATATAATAAGGGGAAAATGGACTGCAAGGAATAAGAAAAGCAGATTTTGGGAGTGGTTTGAAGAGACCACTATTAAGAGCAATTAACTGACAGAAGGCTTCAGCTATGTGATTCTTGATTGCCTAAGTGAAGACGGCAATTTTACTTATTACCTTTCAGTTCCACTTAAAGGTTAAGAGAGATGAACTTCTCAGAAGTCTATGTTGCCCTTTTCTACTTCTGGTTTGAGAAATAAAGAAGAGAGTAAAGACAGTTACTTTACTTGCTTTATAGGTGGAGATAGTCTATATTGCCTTGACTAGAGTCAACAAGAGCTCTTTGCTGTGAGCATTCTTCTGATTAGAAAGGTCAGCATCCACATGAATGAATAACTGGCTGGATGTTTTCTGTTTTTGTTGTTCTTCAGTTGTGTGCAACTTTTCAGGATCCCACTTGTAGTTTCCATGGCAAGGGTACTGGGGGTTGTTTGCCATTTCTTTCTCTAGCTCATTGTACAGATGAGAGAATGGAGGCAAAAGGGATAAGTGACTTGCCCAAGGTCATACTAATAATTATCTGAGTTGGATTTGAACTCAGGAAAATGAGTCTTCTTTTTTAAACCCTTACCTTCCATCTTTGAATCAATACTAAGTATTGGTTCCAAGGCAGAAGAGTGGTAAGGGCTAGACAATGGGGATTAAGTGACTTGCCCAGGATCACACAGCTGGGAAGTATCTGAGGTCAAATTTGAACCCAGGACCTCCCATCTCTAGGCCTGGCTCTCAATCCACTGAGCTACCCAGCTGCTCCCAAGATGAGTCTTCTTGAAGTCAAGCCTTGCATTCTATCTTCTGCAACACCTCGCTGCTCCTAAAATGCCTGAAGTCCTAAGAGCATTAATAGAGGGATACTCTTTTGATGTTCTATATAGCCTAGGAATAACCAGACTGATAATCTTCACGTTTCTCTGGTAACTTAAGAGGTAACACTATCTGAACTCCATTTTAAAGATGATTGTAAATTGAAAGAGCTTTAAAATTGTTTTCATTTAAAAAATGAAAGAACTTTTGTTTTGTGTAGAGATTTGTCTTGCCAGAGAGCAGTGAGTACCAATAAACAAGGGGTTAGGTTAGCAGAGAAATATTATTATGTAGTGTAGGTGTTCCAATGACATCAAAGCTGAAAGTCTACAGCTGTAGTACACAAGTGCTCCTCCTTCATATGCCTTCCTATCAGGATCCTATAAATATGTGCTCATTCTCCTCCCAAGCTCAAGATACTTAATTCACTGGTGAAAGATTATGACAGTTTCATGGATCATGATATATTTTGTTATTATATATTTACTTTAAACCTTGAGTAAATATAATAATTTTATTTTACTACTAAGAAAATTGTGATGTTAAAAAAGTATCATGTTGGTGTATGGCAGGTTTGTGTAAATATAGTGCTTGGTGTAGCTTGGTGGGTGAGAAGCTTGTGTAAATAGAAATACGTTGGTGAGGGCTTGAGAATTAGAGTGGTGGGAAGGGGAAAAGTATCTTCAGCAAAGTAACTGTTAGGATACTGAGGAAAGTTAAATACAACTGTGTCTGTCTCTGGGAACCAAGATCTACTAATATGAGAGCAAATTAGAGTAAGCAGAGGAATCCAAAATTGCATAATATTAAGAGGATGGATACCCCACATATCTATTACAAAAGTAATATTTGTTACATTGTAAAATCCATATTTATCTCTATTTAAAATAAATTGGTCTATCATTCTTTTTTCTCCTTTCTTCCTCCCTAATTTGTGTTTCAGTGGTTTCTAATTATTCCTTTTTAAAAATAACCTCTACTCATTATGAATACATTTTTCCTCTGATTTTCATAACTTCTTTTTTGTGCTTTTCTGCAGTTTATTAATGCATTAATATTCCATTTTTATTGTTGTATGCTAAATTCCCTAATCCCTTCTTCATCAATTTGTTACTGTTTTAAAAGATACAATTTTCTCTGAGAACTGATTTTTGCTGCATCCTCAAAATGTTGGTATGTTGTGACAATATAGTTGCTTTATTTTGAAAAGTTATTATTTCCTATGGTTTTTCATTGATTCATTTGTTGTTCAGGATATTGTTACTTTGACTCCATTTTTGTCTATAACTTTTGCTATAACCTATAAAGCAAAAATTTACAGTTATTTGTGACTACTTTGTGTCTTAGCACAGGATTATTTTTTACAAAGGTACAATAAGATATTGGGAAATAAGTGTTTATTCATGTTCCCATTCAGAAGATACAGACTTTCCAGTCTAGTTTTTCAAGCAATCTGTTCAGTTTTGGGGTTTCCTTTTTTTTTTTTTTGGTTGTTTATCTTAATATAGTTTTATCTGAAGAGAAATACTATATTCTCCTAAAATTGTTTTGCTAACTTTTTTGGCAATTCATTTAGTGTTTCTCTTCTGAATTCAAATATATCAATATTTAGGAAAGATTCTGTCTTATTACCTACAGTACCTTTAACTATTCTCTAATTTTTGTTTCTTTTGATAATCTGATGAGCAAGCATTATACAAGGCACTGTCACTTTTTCACTCTGTCCCTATCTGTTGCCTACAATTAATAATAATTAATAATAATGATAATAGCAAACATTTATATGTGCTTCAAGGTTCGCATATATTATTTTATCCCCACAACAGCTTTAAGAAGTAGATGTAATTATTATCTGCATTTTAGATTCAAGGAAACTGAGACAGAAAGAGGTGAAAGTGACTTGCTCAAAGTCACTTATATAGTGTCTAAGGTAGGATTTGAACTCAAGTCTTCTCTGACTCCCAAACCAGGACTCTATTTACTATAACAGGGCTTGGAGTTTTGAGAACTCTCCTTCAAGTCAGGGATGAATCTTGTTGCCTAATTATCACATGGAAAATCCTGGAAGATGACATCAGTTGGAGTTATGTCCTCCTTTCCTTTCTATTAATAAACTTCATATTGCTTGGTCTCTTCCTCTCTAGTCCTCCTATGCATCTTTCTCTTGGGTGATAAAGCTCAATAAGTGAGATATTTTCTACTCTCAAACCCCCCCCCCCATTAAACAGTGGGCAGTCCCTTGTTCAAGTTCCAGATGGAGGCCCATACCTTTAGCATCATCAACCACATTGGATGTGATGTCTGGGTAGGAACATAGATTATATGGTTTCTTCTGGCCCTAAGTGCACTTCTAGTTATATTACACTATGATGCCTCTAATTTTCAGAAAAATTAAAATAAAAGCAGCACATGGTCCTCAAGTGCTGACCCCACCCATTTAGAAAATGTTAAGGGAAAAACAGAAGACCTCATCCCAAGTGAATTGCACAGGGAATTTCTCTAGATTGTGGGTCATGGTAGAACCAGTGATGTACCATCTCTAACAAGACTTAGCAAAGACCAAAGAGAGAAAGCTTGAGTCTGTAATCATTGACTCCATTAAACTAAAAGGGAAAAACTAGGAACTAAAAGTCCCTCTATTCAGATAAATAATCCAGACTCTGGAAGCTGATCAAAACCGTAATAAGTTAGGATGGCCACAGAACTTTCCTTTCAAATTCTCCTCAACAATCATAGGCAAATGCTCTGAGACATCCATCTGGCCCTAATTCTTCCTTTTATTGACTTGTTTGTCCACTCCCAAAGCTGTTTTCAGTAGATTTTTTAAATCTGCAGAGAACAGAAGAAAAGCTTATGAAAAATCGCTGGAGGCTGGTGATTTTGAAATCAGCTCTTTCTGGAGGGAATACACTGACTGTACCACAGGAAGGTTACACTGTCAAATCCAATTAGCTATGCTTCTCTTAAACTGCACTGTATGATTCCAGGGTCTCTCATGACATGCAATTGTTGACGTGGACACTTTGCTGAGAGACTACATATAAGAAACATTCTATTTTCCCTATGTAGTACATATAAATGATTACTCTTAAGAAAATGTCAAATATACCTTTTTTAAAGTAAAAATAAACAGAACACTGTAAAAAATACATCTAGACTTACTACTAGCTTCAAAGTGATTGCTAGTCTCATATTTTTTTTTATTCCACTATTACAGGTATGATAAGAAATAACGCAAATTGAGGAAATTATTGTTAAAAAGAAACCGAAATTGGGGAGAAATTCCATGAGATAGCATCATGAAAAGAGCATCAGATTTAGAATCAGAAGAGTTGAGTTTGAATACTGGGTCTCATACCAATTAGCAATATATCCTAGAATAATCACTTTTTCTCTTTGAGTCTCCATTTTTTCACCTATAAAATGAGATAATCCCATGTAAGGGCTCTTATCATTTGGATATGATTATAATAACATCATAATTTTCACACTGGCTGAGCCTTACAAGTCAGTCAGACTAGTGATCTTTCTCTTAACTACCATTATTGAATAACTGATAAGGTGGCAAGCCTCTTCTTCATGATGTTATTTAAAGTTGATTTTGAAATCAGCTCTTTCTGGAGGAAATACCCTAAGCATACCATAGGAAGATTACTCTGTCTTGATCCATCTACCCACTCTAGTTGCTACTATCTATTTATTACTTTGTATAACCTTGTGTAGGGTCTTCTCTCTCCCAATCTTACAAAAAGTAAATTCCTTCATGAAAAGAGTCTATTTCATGTTTGCCTATGTAGCCAGCAGGTGGCATTATCAGGCAAGGTTTGTAGGATTAGGTGGAAAATTTAGGAAAAGGTTAGTTTTCTCCTCATCCCCATTATTTGGAATTTTGTGGACAATTCACATTTCCCCCCAATTCTTCAGATTTGAAAGAACAGAACAATAAAAGGGGTGTGCTTTGCCTTCAGAGTATCTACCTCTGTGAAAATTATTTTGCCTTTTACTAAGCTTATCAGACTACCTAAGACTATGAGACCATATACTACTTATGACTATCAGTAGCTTAGAGTAAATGGTTTGAGGCATGTGGATCATCTTCTCTGCTATTTAGGATCTTATACAACTATCAATTAATCAAAACTATAAGATTCTATGTCTAGCTCCCATGAAAAGGAGAGCCCTAGCATTTTAAACAGAGCTTCAAATCTCTGTCCTTTTTAATTCTTTATTAACTATCTGATAACTATTCATTGGCTCTCTCCATATTTACAATTAAAAATAGACATAAATAAATATATATATATATATATATATATAAGTAACCTAGAATTATGACTGGTGACTTACATGAAAATATAAAAAAGTAATAACTACTTAATGAAAAAAATTACAAAGGAAATGCCTGCCAACTGTAGGCATAGGGGAAGGATCAGAATGATTTAAATCTTCACTGTCCTTGACTGATCTCAAGGAAAAACAATAGTCAACAACTTCAGCCCATTCCAGATATGCTCAGCAGAGCCTTTCCAATAAGTGAAGGAAGTAGCCACTGGAGCCATGACTCCAATACCTAGACTCTAGTTTATGAACTCTGAGAACCTGCAAGGGCTTTTTTGTCTCAACCAGTCATCTAGACATTGCCACATGCTTGTTCCTTCCAAAAACTAAAACCTCAATTTCTCCACAGTCCTGGTCTCAACGTTATCTCCCTGGAATCTACTTATACTTTCCCATTAGGAAGGATGGGGATCTCACTCACAACCATAGAAATGACAATTCTTGAAAATCCAAGCTACAAAGTCCCAAAACCTTTTCCCCACTCAGAGAACTGGTCAAAATACCTAGTTACAACTCTGTATTTTCAGCATCTAACATGGTGTCTAACATAGTAATCACTTGGAAAAAGTGTATTGAATGGATGAGATATAGATATACTCTGAGCATCTCTAGTTATGAGACATATTTCTAATGAATGTATGTAATCCCTTTGGCCTGACCTTTAGCTTTAAAAATATTCTTAAGAAGAATTTCTCTGGGGGAATAAAGAAAGCAGCAACTCCTTAGGGATCTAAGCCCAAAAAGCTCTTCACAAATGTCTACAGACATTTCTTTATAGATCTCAGCCAAATGAATTCTAATAGTAACTTTACAGTTTTCTTTTAGAAAGAGTCTCAATGGTTACCAAGTTCTTTATACATGGTGTCTCATTTGATCCTCACATGACTGAGGACTTGAGGCTTGTGAATCAATGATATAATGAGTAAGGAACAGTTTGTTTGCCCTGCATTCCCACCACTTATCAGACCTAAGGAAAAAACTGAACAGAAATGAAAGGCTAGAGGACCAAGGAAGCTCATTAGGGTGCATGTGTGCATACATACACACACACACATATGCACATGCATGATTACAGGAGAGTGGCAGAGGTTCCATAAGCTCACTTCTCTCCTCCATTTCCACCTAAAATATAATGGTATACTTCTGAAGGAACCAAATGGGCTGTGTGAGAAGCAGAAGGAGAGGCATTTATTTCTGCAACAAAGAAAGTTTATGAGAGGGAGAAGCAAGAGCAGTCCTATAGTCTGACTATTTTTGCATGAGAGCCTTGTGCTGAATTCTCAGTTCACCTTGCCTAACCAGCTCCCTATCATAAATCCCAGAACTAATGTGGAATTCAGTTTCTTCCCTGATAGAGAAAGGATTATAGCACTGATCCATTGCTGGATTGCCAAGAGGAAGACCTATAATAATTAAAGCAAAACACTGGAGATACTTAGAATGCTGCTCTAAATGAGGGAGTGTGGTGGGGGTGGGAAGGCTGGAAAAGCTGTTTTCTAAATTGGAATGCCTGAGTTGGGGTCCTCCAATGACCACATGAGCTTGAATCTTACCTCTGAGTCTGTTTCCTCATTTGGAAAATGTGGAAGTTGGATAAATAAGCTCTAGGGATCCTTCTATTTCTAAATCTCCATGAGTGAGTATTTTGTTATTGAAGAGAAGAAGAAAAAATCACAGGCTTATTATCCTGCAGCAGGAATAATTTCAGCAAAGCACTATTAGGAAGAACTTCCTGATCCCAGTGAGCTAGTATTAAGGGATGCTGTTGAATTGTCCTGTTTAAGAAATTTGACAAAATGAGTTTATTATGATTTAAAGGCCTAGAAGCAAATAAAAGATTCTCTATTCCTCCTCCTGCTCACCTCCAGTCTTGGAATTTCTTAAATTTATGAAATCTTAAATAGCCAAAGCAAAATTTAAAACTGAGAAATGTTTGGAATACATTTATTAGGGAAAAAAAAGCACTTTTATTTCAACTTTGCTTCTGGTCTGCTCTTATTTGGAGGACTCTAACTAGTTCTTTCCTTGTTTTGGTGCCTACACAGATCTCTAATTCCAGGGCATCTCTTCCAGCACACAGTTTGGAGGGTCTGATGGCCCCTTGAGGAAAGAGGGCATGTAATAACAGTGGAAGAGAATTTAATATTTCTAAACCCATGTTCCAGTTGACATCCCCTCTCTGTTCTGCAAACACTGGCTCGTTTGTGCCAAGGGCTCCTTTTGGAAGAGTGGTTTCTAGCCAAATTATGCACCACATTGTTGATACATGTTTTTGTTCTTTTCCTCTTTCTTCATAAAAGAGCACATTCAATGCTAACATCAGGTTCTCCAAACAGACTTCTATCATAACTCAAAGCAGGTAGTAAACATATGTAGCTTTGATGCTTAATATTTAACTACATGTTGAAGTGTTCAATTGTTGATTTGAACTTGATGCCCTGAGAGATGACTGGCACCCTATGACTTCTTCCCCTAGTAATGGAAGGCTTCATGTGATGGTCCCTATGCCCAAGTCACTGTGTTCCTCTTTCTTTCCACTTAGACACCTGATTAAAAAAAAAAAAGTTAAAACATAGGTGTTACTAGTGGATCTTTTTAGAAAAATGGCCTACAGCAATATTCATCTACATTCTAAAAGAAAAGTTTGATTCTTCCTCCTTCATAAATAATATCAAGAGAGTATATTGGAAAGGGGAAATGGTATCACTCAATATATATAGGCAGCTTGATTATATAAAGTAAAATAGACTTGTTAGTCTGACAAACCAGCCATTTAATGCTTAGATTTGAATTACAAGGTACTAGAAATTATTTCATAAGAAAGTGACTTACAGTTATAAAGATAAAGATGTTTATTGAAGGATAATAGGGCAGAATCAGGCAGAACTGAGCAGTAACTTGTCCATCCCTGTAGGCTCAGAAGTAGCAGCTTCATTCAGGAGAACCAGCCTCAAGTCCTAGTTCTCTATACTCTGGGCACATGCTGGGGGCTCATTGATTGGAGGTACTTGGCAATGGGCATGGTATTATTTTAAAAGGGAATTATTTGTTCTCTTTGAGTTTACACTTGTGAAAGGGAACTAAATAGTGCGCCAATGCTCAACTGAGCCAGGACTTGTCAGCCCTCAACCAGAATTAAACTCTCTCCAGAAGTCAGGAAGGGAAATCCAGCTATCCACTCAACCAAGTTCCCTCCAAGAGGCAGGTCAAGATGATGACTCAAACTGAAGGTGACTCCTGAGGCAAACTTTCTTCCTTGCCTGACCTTCTTCTTGAAGGTAACTTCCTTCTTGAAATCCAACTCCTTCTTGTAGCCAACTTTCTTCTTGGAGTTGACTTTTTTAGCCCCAGAAATTCAGTGACTTCAAACATAAAGTGAATTCATGGCAGGGTCATTGACCCTTATTCCTATTTCAATACTCTTTCCATTCATTTTAATTGATTTGAACACTATGATCATTCAGTTGGGTTTATGCCATAGTCTCATAACCTCTATATTCTTCAAGGACCTGTCCTATCTTGTCCTGTCTTGGCAGCTAAATTGAATGATTTAAGAATTGTCTTATAGCACTTGGCTTTGGGAATAACCTGACTTTACTCTGTTTTTCTCAGAAACTCTCATTGCCTCCTACCCTTGTTCCTCTTGCTAGACCAAGCAAGAGAAATAAGACTATTAGCACACCTGTGAACTTGATTCTTTGGCAGCAAAGTAGGTGATTTGGGTCTGGAAAACTGTCTTTCGTGTTAAACTAATATATATTTTAAAACTAGGCTGAAACTAGATATATAAGGTAGAACAAAGTCTTGCATCCATTCATTCCACTCAGAGTGTCTGAGTGCTTTACCTATTAGTATATGGAATAACTTCCTTCTTACTCAGAAGGAAATGAAGCTAATTCCGACTGTATGAGAACAGAGTGATGAGATTAACTGGCAATTACCTAGTTAATTTCATTCATATAGACAGTTCAGGCTGCAAAGCAGGACTTTTGTTTCTGGTTTGTTTGTTTTGGACTGACTTATCTGGATAATTACCAAATTCTTTTTCCCTTTGTGCTACGTAGACAACCAGAGTTAACTAAATCAACTTCCGTTTTCCTTTAGGCAGGGATTAGGCAGAGATATGCATAGAAGGCACATAGTTGAAGTTGTCAAAAGATCCTCTCAATTGTTTCTGGAGAAAGTTTTGAAATTCTATAAATTAAATATAAGTATTAAAACAATACCCAAGTGAATTTTCTCAAATTCTGATATTTCAATAGATGACCACAAACTTAAAAGGCTCTAGTCACTATAAAGATATATATTCATTACAAACATGTCTTATTATGAATTAAACTGAAAAGATAAAGGGAAGAACCAACCAAACACCTTTTTTCACAGTGTAATGAAGCTTGCCATGGATGGAGTGTGATAGCTATAATTTCTTCAAAATTCTAAATGATGACCAAAAATTCTTAATTCTAATTACATGGCATCCCAAACCACAGAAGCCTGAGAGCAAAAGATAGAATCTCAGGAAGCTCATTTGGCTTTTGTGGGGATCAGAATAGTCCAAGTGGATCTTTTACTAGAGATTAAACAGTGTTTTATAATATAAAATATTTTATATATATATATATGTAATATATAATATAAAATAAACTGTTACACCACAAAAGTTCAACTATGATGTCTTGGCATGGTGTGGAAGTGACCCTTAGTTTTTGAAAATGGTGCCAGTGGAAAACAATGTCTGGCAGGTCCCACTAATTTGGCAAGATTTATAGTGTAGACCTGACAATGGGCTGTCATCCATGAGTAAATTTAGCAAAGGTTTGGTTCATGATCAGAGGTTCACCACAAGATGGTGTGAGTTCACCATCTTGGGGTACTTCCTGTACTTGGACACAAATATATATGAAATCATCCACTAAGGCATGGAGAGATTGTGATGTATCTTAGTGGAAAGGATCCTCTCAGAAGTGTGCTGGTAAATATTTAACAATTATCTCCCCAAGGGGAAAAAAGTATGCATGGCAAATGTTTTAGTTTAATCTGCATTATTAACACCTTCTACATCATTATTTTAAGTCTATAAAATCAACAAAACAACAAATCAAGTCTTGATCTGTAGTGTTTGTTACATCCTTAGAGGTGGATGCTAACACTGAAAATTTAACAATCAACTTTCCTAAGGTTTGAGCTGGCTCTAGTACACCTCTGGTCTCTACTATGATGATATGTATTATGGAACTTTGAAAGGATAGACAGGCTTGACTGCTAAATGGGATTGAATATTCTGCCAACATATCCATTTAGCAATACAACTGCCAAAAGAATCCATTTCCAGGTTCTACTCTCCCTTTGTTCTAGGCTTCCCCTTCCTGACTTTATCTTCTTTAGTTCTTCCCCACTATTCAACTTATAGAAACAATAACAATGCCCAAACTTTGCTGTCATTCCCTCTTGGGTCCAAATCACTCTTACCTGTCAACAAATGAGAACCCAGGTTGGCTTCAGGTTTAAAATTGGGTCGGTTCTTTCTGGTAAGAACATTTGCCCCTTTCAGTTCTGTAAGAGAAATCTCTAGAGGGCCCCGGTCTCTCGCAATGTCACTCTTCTAGGCATTCTTGAATCAGAGGCAACATCTTATAAATAATCTACCAAGAATTTTTTTCTGCTCCGTCGCACCAATCTTAAGATTTTCTAATTAGAGCAAAATTCAAACAAATGTAGGACATTCGTTGCTGAAGACAGTCTATTTTGTTTCTGGAAAAGAGTCTGCCCTCTCCCTACCCTCCGCCCCAAAATCTAGATCATCATGCCCTCCCGCCCTTGCTTCCTGCCCCAACCCGGAACATCTCCTTTCTTATAAAAGAAGACCAAGTGATACCTGGACAGGATTCTCACAAATGCTCTCTGTGACCATCTTCCCTTAGAAAGGGATACTGGAAAGGGAGAGACTGTTTGGCAGGGATGAATGGGCAAAAGATCTGGTTTTAGTGTACTGAAGGCTCAATATGCTCAATATGGCTGCACAAAGCACAGGATAGGGTTTTGAGGTCCTGACATTTACTGTATATAGTGTGTATATACACACACACACAGACACACACATATATTTATATGCATGTGTATAAGTGTAAATGCATGCAGCTACATGGCACAGTGTATAGAGTTCCGAGTCTGGAGTCAAGGAGACTCATCGTTCTGAGTTGAAATCCAGCCTTGGATACTCACTAGCTGTGTGACCCTAGATAAGTCATTTCATCCTGTTTGCCTCAGTTTCCTCATCTGTAAAATGAGATAGAGAAGGAAATGACAGACCACTCTAGGATCTTTGCCAAGAAAACTCCAAATATGGTCACTAAGAGTTGGACATGACTGAAACAACTTAACAACAACAAATACATACAAATATATATGTAAGTAGACATTGGTATACATAGAAATATACATTTTATACATTCGCACGCATACACACTAGCATGTACATGTGTGTATGTGCGTGTATTACTTTACCTCTCAATTTCATTTTCCTCATCTATATCCATAGTCAGTACAGCTCTTTGGATCTTTAGGAGGTGGAAGGGACCTTAGAGGTCATCTAGTACAACTCCTTATTTTACAGATGAAGAAACTGAGGTACAGAGAAGTTAAGCGGAGAGGAACAAGTGTTCATTGAGGGTTTACTATGTGCCAAACACTATTCTAAACCCTTTGCCAACATCTCATTTGATCCTTATTAGGTGGGTGCTATTATTATCTCTACTTTACTGTTGAGAAAAATGAGACAGATAAAGGTTAAGTGACTTGCTCAGGCTTACACAGCTAGTAAGTATCTGAGGCCACATTTGAACTCAGGTCTTCTTGGCTCCAGGATCATCACTTTACCTATTACATTGTATAGCTGCAGGAACTTCAGGAAAGGAGGGTCAGAACCTGGAACTGGAATCCAGGTTCTCTAACCCCAAATACACAGAATGGGTAATGACTTGTCAGTGATGTATAATAGAAGCGAGCCATTGCTCAGCCAATGGATCTACTGGACAAGATGATCTACTGCTTAGTTACCCTCATTCCTGTCCCGTTTCCCATTAATAAACTCAAAATATTTATATGTTTATCTCTTGTTTCTTTCCCTTAAACATTCCATAATAATACTACCTAAGTTTATTAGGGTAACCCCACCATATCAAGCAAGTCTTGGTCTTAAGTCATCTTCAGAATTAGCTTGTCCTTCTTATCTTTTTCATTGAGGGTCCCTGTTTTACTTTTATTCTGATGAATCCAAAAAAAATTGGTAAGAGAAGATTCAGAGTCTTATGAGCTAGAGGGGTCCCTCCTTACTCCTTTGAAAAGGGGGATAAATATCCCTCCTGCTAGTGAGGGGAAACACTCAAAATCACTTTCTCTCTGACTGATTGCTCTACCTAAGAGACATCTTGAGGTTCAGAGAGTAAGGGTATTTTCATGGAGAAATGAGGGAAGATTATATTTTTGAAATGGCAGCTGTGGTTATATAAAACAATAATAATAATAGCTTGTATTAAATAGTGCTTCAAGATTTTCTAAGTACTTTTGTTTACCCTATAAGGCAAAAAGCAGATAAGAATGGGAACTCTGGAAACTGAGACCATCCCATGGTGGCCACATCTCTGTATAGAGAACATACTACCTTGAATGCCCTGAATTAGGGTTAAAAGGATATCATTAGGATAGTTTATGCTGAGATTTCCATATTCCTCCAGACCTTTTCTGGGGGGATATACTGGGTCCCATCAATTAGAGGACTTTAGAAAATTGAAGGTTGAAGGTCTTTTCCAACCTGAAGCTTTTATGACCCATCTGTGAAGGGTTTTGAAGAGTCAAAGAGCTTTCACAGATAGTGGATAAAGAGCTGGCCTCAGAGACAGGTTGACTTGGATTCAAATCTTCTGTCAAATGATGTCTGTGTCACACGGGGCAAGTCATTGAACCCATCGGTGCCCCATATGTAGTACAAAGTAGATACTAGGCTTAACTGAAGTAAAAAAAGACAAGGGTAGAAATTATGATCTCACATAAAGCAAAAACAAAAATAGAACTAATTAAAAGAGATAATTAGGGAAACAACATTTTGCCAAAATGTACCAAAGACAATGAAATAATATCAAAAAATTTATAGCAAGTTTCTCTGATAAAACCTTATTTCTCAAATATATGGGGAACTGAGTCAAATTTATAAAAATAAGAGCCATTGTTTTTGTTAAATGATATGAACAGGCAGTTTTTGAAAGAAGAAATCGGAGCTATTTATAATCATATAAAATGCTCCAAACCACTATTGATTATAAAAATACAAATTAAAACAACTCTGAGATATCACCCTATATCCATCAGAAATCCAAAATGTTAAAAGGGATGAGAGGAAATAGGTATACTCATGCACTGTTGGTAGAGTTGTGATCTGGTCCAACTATTTTGGAAAACAGTTTAGAACTATGCTTGTATGGCTATCAAACTATGTATATAATCTTTGTCTGTAATAATTATTGTGAAAGGAAATGGAGGATTGGAAAACAGGGGGATAATGGGAGGTTTGTATGGGGTATGGAGGTGTTGAGGGGAGAGAGGGAATATTGCTTGGTGAAGCAAAGGAGAGAGATGCCCCCTGCTGAGAGGAAACAGCAGGGGTCCAATAAGGACTGTTTGTCCTGGAATGACTGAACTGAAGTTCAGCTCCCTCTATGACCAGAAAAGATAGTCCACTTATCTGACTGCGAATTCAAATAATATAAAGTTTAATAGCCAGTTGGGATTGGAGTTTTTCCCTTAGCTTCAGAGTTGAGGCCATCAGAGAGTTTCTCCCACTCCCATCTACTCTATATCAGTCCTGCTTAGTCTAATTCAGAATCTTAGCAGTAGACAAAAAGCAAACAAGAACAGTTCTAACCTTCAGAAGACTGTGTCTTCGGGCTTAACCAAGAAAAGTATGCACTCCAGACTGGGCTGAATAAGCTCCTCTCTCCTCCAACACCCAGAAGCAAGTCCAACCCCAGCAGGAAGGAAGTGCTAGACCCAAGACCCAACTGCCACTCCCAGATGCCCCTTCCCCCACCAACTGTCAGTCTAGTTTCCTTTCCACAATTGTCCCCTTTTTTTGTTGTGATCTTCCCAAGGTCACTTATTTATATTATAGTTATCAATTTACTAAATCTACTCTAAGGAATTTTTTTTTTCAGGAAAATTTGGGTAAGGGTAGTTTGGGGTTTTACAATAAATTTAGTACAATAAATGGTGAACAAAACTATTATAAGAAATTTGAATCTTAGTGCTAATGCTACTTTTGCTAAGTTAACTAAAACTAATACATTATTATAGAAATTATTTACATATAATACAACAATATACATTGTTCTACATCATGATGTCAGTCAATTAGAAATATCTATTAATCTTTCCATTTGCCTAAGACCTTATGGAACTAACTATATACATATTTACATTTTTGTTTCTTGTCTCTAGCATCTTTTCTTGATGCTTTTCCTCTGTGTTGCTTTTCCTCTGGGCTGGAAAGTTGTCTCAAACACTATGTGTCACTATTATTTCTTTGTGGTGTACTTTTCATGTTAATCATTTTTTGTTTTCATTTCTCAGCACTATCTGTTGTCTAATTATCTTCTATGTCTGTTACAGTGATGTTGAACGTTTTCCGGTTTTACGTGGGAACAATGGAACCATGAGTCTTTCCCTGCAACTTTTATAGCGGGTGGGGTAGTAAGCAATACTTCATGTGGTCCAGTCCATTTTATGTCTGTAGCCAATTTTCTATTGAAATTTTTTAAGTATACCATATCTCCTGGTTTGATGTTGTACAAATTGTAATCCAGGGGTACTATTTGTTGTATCAAGCCCATTTCATGCAACTCTGCTATTCTTATTTGTAAAGCTTGTATATATTTTGTTAATTGACAGTCTCCACCTATCATTGCAATGTAAGCTGGTTTACACATCCTTCCTTGCCAAATTGTGTGTCCATATAGCATCTCAAATGGAGAGATGTACAACCAACTGTCAGTCTAGTTTCCTTTCCACATGTCCCAGCAGTACCACTACTATGACTATGCCCCAAAGAGATTAAAGAAAAAGGTTTTTTAGTCATTTAAAAATTTTAATAACAAATGCCCACATAAGTTTTCCAAAGTTATATGATCCATATTGTCTCTCTCTCTCCTCCTGGTGTTGACAAGCAATTCAATCCAGGTTATACATGTATTATCATGCAAAACATATTTCCATATTATTGATTAAAGAAAAAGGAAAAGGATCTACATATACAAATGTGTTTACAGCAGCTCTTTTTTTTTTAAGACCTCTAGGAATTGATGCAGGGCAACAACAGCTCTTTTTGAGAGGCAAAGAATTAGAAATTGCAGGGATACTCGTCAAATGGGACTGTCTGAACAAGTTGTGGCATAAGATTGTTACAGCATACTATTGTGCTGTAAGAAATGACAAGGGCACTGGTTTCAGGAAAACACATGGCAAGACCTACATGAACAGTTGCAAAATATCTGTGTATTTCTCTCTATCTTTCTTTCATCTATCATCTCTATCTTCTATATCTAAATATCTATCATCCATTTCTTTCTGTCTCTGTCTACCTTCTCTTTTCATGGCTCTTATCAAAGTCTCTGACACAAACTGCTAGTGCCCCAAGAAGCAAGTCAGGATACAAAATGGTAGGATAATTGCTGATCTTCATTAGTAGAACTGGGTATTTTTCTATATCAGTGAAATCATAGGTCCAATCTAAAACACACAAATGTACAATCTGTGACTACAAAATGATGAAGTTTATTTCAACAAATAAAACTTGGGCTTTAGGATAACTTTTTATTTTATAGTTAAAATATATTCTCAGATGGGTATATGTATATTTCAGAAGTATTCAAGTCACTTTTAAAATTTAGTTATAAAAACTCATTAGATTGTAATCTCCTTGAGGTCACGAACTTTTTTCACCTTTCTTTCCATCCTGTGTACTAAATATAGTGTTGATCCTATAGTACATGTTTAATACAACTGATGATTTAACTTAATTCATTTCTGTATTCTGAGGTATTTTCCCTATTTTAGGGGGGTTCCTTCCCTAAATCTGTTTACTATCATTGATTGCTTAAGCTATAAAGTCAATAATTGCCTATTAATTACTTTCTTCTAGAGTTCATGGTTTATTAAAAGGCTATATGGGTATTAAACGACAGTTAAGCAAGTGAGGTTAGGGTGATCCTGGGCTCCATATCACTCTGACATGATTACACTAAATCTAAAAAATGTGAGTATAACATGGAGGAGGTATTTCTTTGTGGTTGAGGTGTCCCTACTTACCAAGGAGAGGCAGTCATGGAAGTGCCATTTTTCTTTGTAATAACCCTTACCCAATAGTGAGGTGACCTTCCTATTATTCGGTATTGTTAAGAGTTTCAATGGAATGCATAGCTTTTAAATGAACTAGAGTATATAATATGGAGAAGAGAAAACTTGGTCACGAGAGGGAGGCATGGATGGATAAAAGCCATCTTCCAGTATCTGAAGGGTTATCTTAAGGGAAATGGATTGGGTTTGATTTCAAAGGGCAGACATAGTAGCAATGGGTAGAAATGAAAGAGAAGGTGATAAAGGTCTGATGTAAGGGAAAATGTTTTAATAATTAAAGTTATATTCAAATGTAGTAGACTTCTTTATGAAAGTATAGGCTTCCTTCTCTAATAGTTACCAAACGATCTGGCTTACCATTTATTTGATCAAGGAAAATTTTAAGTATTAGGTAGACTAGTCAGGAATCTGAAGCCCCTTCCACTTCTGAAGTTCTAATGTATAAGCATTTGACCCTTTGCTTATTCATTCCCTATCTCCCCAAGTGTTAAATGAGGGATAATACTCAAAAGAGGAATCTTAAGAGCCTGCAGTTTCTTATAGGCAAAGTGCCTTTGAACCATGATGAAGTCCTCAGCTTCCAAAGATTTTCCCATTTAGTTCCCAGAGTGATGTGACCATGACCACATCCCATTCTATCACTTCAAGGTTCCTTTTTCGGGATCAAGAAATCATTAGAGGCTATTCCTAGGAATAAGAACTATCTATTTTTTCATCTTTACCTTAACAGTATATCCTTAATATATGTTTATTGGATTGAACTGAAAATCACTTCACCTCAATAGCCTCATTTTTCTTATTAGGAAAATAATTTTTTAATATTAAAAATAGTCTTTATCCAACCTCACTTTTGAGGTCTTCCTCTGCCTCCAAAGAAGTCCTAACAATTTATCGAAGCAAGAGTAGTAGAAAAGTTAAGTAAGATGTATTAGAAAGATTTACTTTATTTCCCACACTTACAAAATGTGATTTTGAGTCCTAGTTCTACTGTATATTAACTGTGTGATTCTGGGGAATCCCTTTACTTTTTCATCCATCAATGGACCAATCAAGAACCATCATACAAATGTGAGTATTATTTAATTATTATATTGTTTGAACCAGCAAACTGGATATCACAAGTTCAAATCAGTTTGGATAAATTATAATAATTGAATATTTGTTATACATTGAGGTATAGACCAAAATTTCTAAAACCAATCTCTGGTCATTCAGATCTATAAGAAAGTAAGGAAGTAAAATATTTTCAGGCTGGGGATATGTTCCTATGGTAGATAAAGGAAGAACTCTTGAGGATCTATAGACATATGCTTGGAAACGGTCTAGAATTACAACTCTAAAAGTGATGCTAAAGGTATATTGGGAGTCTCTGAGACCCTTTCAGGTGTCCTTAAGGTCATAATCATACTAAAATGCTCTTTGCTTATAAAAATCCTTGCCCCTTTTCTAATTAGCTACATATATGCATGAGGCTGGATTTTCCTTAAATAATATAATCAAAGTAACATATTACAACAGATTGAACATATATATGAAAATCCAACTGTTCTCTATTAATTCAAACATTAAAAAGATTTGCAAAAGTAAATAAAACATTGTCACTCTTCATTAATTTTTTGCATCAGAAAATATAGCCATTTTCATAAAATACATTATTTATGTTAGTATACAAAGGTTTATTATTGTTTTAAGGGAACTAATGAGCAAAAATTTAAACATCAATTTTCATTTTCAACATGGTAAATATTGATATAAATAACATGAGCAAATATTCTTCAGATCCTCAATAATTTGATACCAAAAAGTTTTAAAAATGATGGTCTTAAGAAATTTAGGTGAATTAATCAATACAATAAAATTAAATTAAAAAAAGAAATTTAGGTGGTGTCAAGCCTAATCAATCCAAAATTAATTGTTAGGCCTTAAATATACACACACACACACACACACACACACACACACACACACACACACATATATATATATATATATATATGTAAAGAGAGAAAGTCAGGGAGAGAGAAAAGTGATTCAAATTTATAAGAATTAAAAACATTCCCCAATTGACAAATTGTTAAATGATATGAATAGGCAATTCTTAGATGAAGAAACTAAAACTATCTATAGTTATATGAAAAAATTAATCAAACCCCTATTAATTAGAGAAATGCAAATTAAAACAACTCTGAGGTGCCACTTCACACCTATCAGATTGGCTAATATGACTAAAAATGAAAATGATAAATGTTGGATGGGATATGGGAAAATTGAGATATTCATATACAATTGGTAGAACTATGAATCCATACAAGTATTATGAGAACATTTTGAAACCATGCCCAAAGGACCATAAAACTGTGCATATCCATTGACCCAGTAATACCTCTACTACATCAGTATTTGTAAAAGGAAATTTAATTAATTAACTTTTAATCACTATAAGGATTCCTCTATAGTAGTTTAAGTTGTGTGATTTTTAAAAAGACATAATAGGTTAGGAATAAAAGCCTCTGCAATGATGAAAGTGCCTATACTGTACACACTATGGAGGTTGTGACATGGGGAAACTTGGTCCCTCTGCAAGTCACCTGAGAAGGAAAAGGAGATAAGGATGGGTGTTTTATATATTTTATTTTTTGATTGATTAAGAAAAATTGTCCATGGTTTCATGATTCATGTTCTTTCCCTCCCTTCCTCCAACCCCCCTCCCATAGGCAACATACAATTCCACTGGGAAGGGTGGGTGTTTTAACACAAATAAACAAAATTGATGCAACCAATATTAAATTGCAAACAACAAATTGGGAAGAAATTTTTACAGCAAGCATCTCTGACAAAGGCCTATTTCTCAAATAAATGGGGAAAATGAGTCAATTTTGTAAGAATATAAAGCATTCCCCACCTACAAATGGTGAAAGGATATGAACAGACAATTCTCACATGAAGAAATCAAAATTATCTTCAGTCATATGAAAAAATTCTCCAAATCACTAATAATTAGAGAAATGCAAATTTAAAAAACTCTGAGGTACCACCTCCAACCTATCAGACTGGCTAAAATGACAAAAAAAGGAAAATGATAAATGTTGGAGGATGTGTGGATGTGGAAAAATTGGGTCACTAATACACTGTTGGTGGAGCTGTGAATAAATATAACCATTATGGAGAGCATTTTGAAACCATGTCCAAAGGGTCATCAAACTGTGTATACTATGACCCAACAATACCACTTCTACGTCTGTATCTCAAAGAGAGTAAAGACAGTGGGAAAGAACCTACTTGAACAAAAATATTTATAGCAGCTCTTCGTGGTGACAAAGAACTAGAAACTGAAGGGATGTCCATCAATTGAGGAATGACTGAACAAGATGTGGCATATGACTATAATGGAATAGTATTGCACCATAAAGAATGACAAACAAGATGATCCCCAAAATTTCTGAAAAGACTTATATGAAGTGATGCAAAATTAAGTGAAGAGAACCGGGAGGATGTTATACACAGTAACAAAAATAGCGTATCATGATCAACTATTAATGACTTAACTATTATCAACAAGGCAAGGATCCAGGACAACTCCAAGAGACTCATGATGAAAAAGACTATCCACCACCATAGAAGGAATTATTGGAATCTGAATTCAGATTGAAATATACCATTTTTCACCTTTATTTCCTCCATGAATTTTTCTCTGGAATAAGTAATATGTCTTGTTTCTCATATGGTGAACATGGAAATATGTAATGTATGATAACACATGCATAATCTATATTATATTACCTGCCATCTTGAGAAGAGAGGAGTGTTTGGAGGGAAGGATAGAACATGGATCACAAAAATGTCAGAAAATTATCATTTTTAAAAATTGTATTGACATGTAATCTGGGAGGGAAATTAAAGATGAAATTTAAAATAATAAAAATAAAATGGACCCCTCTGAATTTGGCAATCCCTCAGTATTCCTCCGTGCCTCAACCTAGACACTAAGACATTGCCACTGTGAGATTTAAAATGGTTGAGGTCTTAAACTGTAGTGATTAAAATAGTGGAAGATATAAATTGTGATAGATATAAGAGAGGGTGAGTAAATTTGACCGCAGAAAATATGTTTCACTACAGTGTCTTGGTTTTAAATCAAATATAAGGTGGTCGCCAGGGAAATATTCCCAATTATTCAAATACCCAAGTCAATTGGGTTTTATAGAGATTTTTAATTAATAATATAATGAGGAATTAGAGAAAAAGAGAAAGAGTAGGAAAGGAATAATTATGAAGGGCCTCAAACCAATATGGCCTAGACCTGAGTCTTAAGAGAGAGAATCAGTCAGTCAGTCTTTTAACACTCACCACAAGGTCTGCCTAAACAAGGATTCTAGTGACACCAGGCCAGCTCCATCTCAGCTGACTTTACCAGAGAGAGCTCCAGCGAGACCTCCTTAGAGATTGTCCTCCAAGAGCTTCCCTTCCCCAGAGCCTCTCTCAAGAGATTCTTCCCAAGCTCTATCCTCATCAGAGATCCTCCAAAAGGATTTCTCCAAAAGGATATCTATCTCCTCAAGAGATTCTGCTTTTTCTTATATAGGGGTTTTTCTCCCATGTCACCTCCCCTAAGTCCCTACATCTACCAATCACTGTAGACGCTTTCCAAAGGACTGCCCATCTGAATTCCTGCTAAGTCGACAAATCTCCTCAGTAAGTCTGAACCAGTGAAAACACAGCTGAGTCAACTAATCTCATTAAGACAAAACTTGCCAGACCCTTTTAGGTACCTAGCATCTCATTGTATCAATTCTAAAAACAGGCTTGGCTCAAAGAACTCCTTGCCCCACCATAAGCATGGATCCAAGTACTTTCTTTGTTTAGCAAGGAGTTTTCTGCCCTAAAGCAGTCTTAAGTACGGGTGGAATAGAGGTCCTCCCATTTCTGATCCTGGCGAGTTCTCACATCAAAATGGGGAATGTTTCTCAGTAGGGAATTTGTTCCAATTAAGAATTCCCCGATGGGAAAATTTTTAACATTCACAAGTCTGAGAGATTTCAAGATTTACACCATCAACCTGATTTTAGAATTGTCCTTCAGTATCTTCATTGACTTCCACCATCTTTTGTGGGATCCAAAGCAAGGGATAAGCTCTTCAGCTGCACCTGATCATTCCCCCTATGATAAAGGGATGGGTAGGATGAGGTTTCTGTAAGGCCACAGGTATGAGTCCCTTTAGCCATCTGCATTCCCTATGTGTTTGCCTCTCTTATGTATAGCATCTTCCCTTTCCGCTAATACTGCATGCAATTTGGAGAGAATCAATTCTAGTTGTGGGGGAAATGTTTTGCTACTTTTTCCCCATAACAAAAAAAATTGTTCTTACTCAGTGAATGCCTTTCCTGATTGTATGTACTGGCTGACAAGGAAAGGGGCAGATATGGATGGGGGCTTGTGATTTATAGTTGAGGGACCCAATATTATTATGCAGGATGGGAAAGGTAGCCCCATATATGATATTTCATTAGGATTCTGCCTCTCGAAGACTCAGTAATTCCTTTTTTCCCCTTTTAATTTGCAAAACGAGGCTGTTGAACTAGATGATCTCTAGGGTCCCTTCCAGCTCCAAATTCTATCATCCTTTGAAGTTGCCAGAGGATAACCAGATGTCCCCACTCTCTCTCATCTTCCCACAACCTCAGACAGACACAGCAGCATCAACTTGGGTCCACCTCATTTTCCCTTGAGGAATCCCTAGCCCATTTCCATGTCTGAACACAGCAACAGTCAAGAGCCAGGGCATACACCTGAAAATGAAGGGAACAACTGATCTGTAGATAAAGTCGCTGTATGATACTTCAGGAAATCAAAAGGCACAGGGATTCCAGCAAATTGGGTGGGGGTTGGGGGTGAAGGAGGGTAGTGCTCAGCCTGTGCACTTGTTAACTGATTGCCCCTCAGGAAAGACAAAGGGAAAGAAACTGAGTTGAGGCATCTGTTTGCCTTCGAACTGTGACTGAGACATGAAGAGGCATTTACTTGTTATCATCAGCCCAGGGAGAGCCGTTCTCAGAACGGAAATGCTAATCATCAATCTCCCTGTGCATGCAATGTCTCTGTTTAATAGCTGATAGAGCGTCTCCAAAGGGCTTTTCTTCCTTTTTTTTCTACTCTTTGTTTAAAATGACATATAATGGGCCTGGACTTATCAGTGTCTCTAAATGCATTTTCTGCGCTTTATCCCCACTAGGGGATTTAGTCCATTCTAATGAATATGTGCAGGATTGATTTTGAGCTTGGTATAATTTAATCCATCAATTTAACATTAAATGAATATGCAAAGGGGGTCTCTTTGTGGATGAAAAACAGAAGGGGAACATTCTTATTAATTTAAAATGGACTTGAGAAATGGAAAGAGGCTGATGCTATTAGTATCTGCCATTGGGCCCAGTCACTGGGGTGTACGTTACCACGTATGAATACAGAAGTGGCTAAAACAAGTCTGTAGCCATTCAGAGAGCCCCATAACATGACAGGCTTAGAACTCAGAAGAATGCAATAAATCCCCTGGGACCCGGAACTGAAGCGAGGACATCTCAGCAAGACTGGAGGCTGGCCCACTCAGCCACTCTCTTTCTTTTGGACACAAGTTGGCATTGCAACCCAGAATTCTCACTCAGTAAAAGGCTAGAGCCAAATGAAAGAACCTGAACCAAATGCGATGTCACATCATTTGAAATTACATCAAGCACTTAGGGTTAGAACAACGGGGTTAATTGATTTCAGATTCCTTTGATTCCCAAAGATCTATCAAGGCCCTGGGAGAGGAGAACATTTAACAAAGCCAAGAGGGAAACAAAAGACCTTTCAAGCCCAATCGGCTGCAAAGGAAAGGCAGGAAGCCTCCCCAGCTCCACAGACATGCTAGAGCAGTCACGCAGAATCAGAAAGAGGAAATCTTTTATTAGGTCAGGAACATCCTTGGAGATGGTTACTCTTGTGGCATACAGGGATTTGGCTGTGTTCTTCTAAAAAGAGAAGAAAAAAGTATATGGGGGGAAAAAAAAACCCTCAGCATCCACTGAATTATTTTGTTTGTTGACCACCGTCAGGACGCCCTGACTTCATTGATTTGTGGAGAGTAAAGGCAAAGCAAGCCTTTAGTGTGGCTGTATCACCATACATACATACACATACAGAGTGATGCAGAGGAACCTTTGGGTTCCTCTTATTCTTGCTGATCCTCCACCCTCCAAGTTGAAGGAGCCACACAGGAGTATGTCCAATTTTTAGTTGCTGGTACAATTTTCTGCTGGAGATTAACCTTAAGTCCAAGATCTGCTCTTCATTTATTTTTCCTATCTGTGCTTCAGAGAGCTCCATGCCCATAGCCTTCTGAAAGTAAACAATGGTTTGCCACAACTACTTATGCCTAATCTGTGAATCTTGAGAGTAAATCCATCACTCACTCAGCCAATACATTTATTGAGATCCTAGAGGATCAGGTCCTAACTTTAATATTCCTTAAAATACCATGGGACTACATTATTGTGGCTCATTATTATGAAGAGTGTAATCATTAATTCAGTACAGAATATCAGACCCTCAAAAGGGCATGGGAAAATGTACATTTTTTAAGGACCTACAAGGTGCCAAGTACTACAACACCCCTTGAGGTAAATGCTATTATTGTCCCTATTTTACAGTTGAGGAAACAGAAGTAGACAGAGGGTAGGTGACTTGCCCAAAGTCATATAGCCAGTATTTGAGGACAGATGGTCAGTTCTTTCTGACTCCAAGCACAGAATTGTATCTACTGTGATACCTCACTGCTTGAGAGATTTAGTTCTTAGAGATTATTTAGTTCAGTTCCTATACTTTATACCAGTAAAGTATTGGAATATACTTGATGATTTCTTTTGTATGTAATATACTTTCCATATCAATATACTTTATAGTATAAAGCTCTACTGAGCTCTAAGGATATGCAGTGACTTATCCTAGGTCACATAGCTAATAGGTTTCATAATCACTAATATACCAGACTGCCCATCTAATAACCAATAAGTCATAAGTTACTTCTGTTTATCAGCACTTAGGTTAAAAACATAGAGAACCTTTTAACTCAGGTTAAAAGGGGGGTGGGGGCTGTACTGTAGATCTGGACCCTCCTCAATGACCGTGGCAAGCCAGGTCCCTCTTTATTTGACACCTGAGCTTCTTATTTCCCAGGATAATATTACAGAAGACGATTATCCTCATTTGCTTTTATCATAAATTTAGGAGCTAGGCTGGTTCACTGAAACTGTGCCTACAAAATATTGAAATAATTGGTGGAAAAATGAAATGGCTAAACTGAAGATCAATTTTTTTCTTACTGAATCTATTGGTTTTTCAATTGAATCAACCAATCCATGAGCTACTTCTGGCAACACGTAAACAAAGTCTAAAAGAACAGGCAGGTGATTGCTTTACAAATGAACATGCTTTTGAATATTGTCGAATAGCCTTATATGTCTTGTGTGATAGTCTGGATTTAGGGAGCTAACTAGTTAAATCCTTTTTCTATCAATTTCTTATGTTACTCCATGTCAGTCACAACTTTTTTAATATACTATGTATTGATAAAATAGGAAAAAGTGTAACTTCAATGGTATTGTTAATAGTATTGTTAAGATATACTGATAAGTTTATTTAAGGACTGAAGTGGATCTGACACATTATTTGCAATTTATATTCTTTAGACCAGCGGTTCTCAACCTCTCAATTTGTAGCAATGAGAATACATAATGCATATCAGGTATTTACATTCCGAATCATAACTGTAGCAAAATTACAGTTTTAAAGTAGCCACCAAAATAATTTCTTGGTTTGGGGTCACTGCAACATGAGGACCTGTATTGCGGGGTCACGGCATTAGAAAGATTGAGAACCATTGCCTTAAAGAGTTGCCCTAAGAGGTTAATTTTCCCAAAATTACTTAGTAATTCCAGAGCTAGAACTTGAACCATAATCTTTTTTATTTCAATTTTAGCTTTCATCTACTATTCAATAATATGGAGCTTTGGTTATATCACAACTGAGCTTTAAATAATTAAGAAAAAATAATCATTAAATGCGTGAATGTCTTTCTCACCTGGGATAGGGCTACTCATACAAAATGGGTCAGGGATCTGCTTTAGGCTGGGCTGGCAGATAACTGGATCCAGTTTGTGAGATGTCAAGCAACAATGGAATGATCAGGGTTGGGAAGCTCAGATGGGTCCTGGGGGTTAAATCCAAGAAAGTCACTCAAGGTATGAAAAAACATGTAATTATGGTTAGTCTGTGAACAAGATCAAGAGTCTGGAAGGTCAAAGAAAGTTAGCAAGAGTGGAGGAAGTGAGCAGCTGGAACAGAGCGTGAGGTTTGATCCTAAGGTGAATGTGCTTCATTCTCTGTCCTACTTTATATGCATGCCGAATAAAGGCATCTCTGAGCCCATCCTTATCCATTATAATTAGAAAGCCCTGGTCCCAGAGTTTTATTTTATATAAAAATTATGTTTCAGAGAATGTGACTGGGCCAATGGCTTATCCAAATCTACATGATCGTAAGGAGTCACATTATAATTGTTATATTTATTCATTCCTTCTATAAAAAACATGAATAATCATACTTGCTTCCAGTCAGATGAAAAGCATTCTGTGACTTCCCTTTTACAGTGTAGGCTTGAATGAGAGGAGTAAAAGGAGGGAGTCCAGGAATCATTAATGAATAGACAGCAACTGGGAATGTCTTCACATGGAAGGATAAAAACACACTACTCAGTAGTCCGCTGAGGTACCTACTTAATAAAGGGAGACTGGTATTTAGTTATTGTTCTTACTATTTCAGCCTGCTGTTTTAGACGGGTAGGATATGTGATATCAGGATTATAGATAGCTTTAATTATAGATAATGACAAGATAGAGCAAAAAAGGAGTAATAAGGGCAAAGTGATAATGTAGTGTCAGAGGAAAAGGAAGATTAGTACATTTGTTTTGTTGGTGTCTGAGGGAAGTGAGAAGATTCTTTTTTCCTAATTAAAATAACATTCATGAAGTTCATTTAGAATTTTCTTTTGGCAATTCTGTTGGAGCAAATTTTTGGCATGAATCAAGTGGTTTGTTTTCTCACATTCCATGTTTTAGAATATAGCTCATTACCTCATACATTGTGGGTGCTTAATAAATGTTTGGGGTATCTAATAAATGTTTGTTGGATAGAATTAAGATTAAGGATTTTAGACCCAGAAGGTCCCAGGTTATCACGACTACCACCAGGCACCCCTTTCAATGGACTAGGGATTGACTTGGATAGAGGAAGATCACTCAGACCCCATGATTTTTGTCATCCTCTGTGTCTAGCTTCTGAATCCAACCCTAGAGACATACAGACACGCCTGGGGAAGCACTGGATGCCAGGTTAGCTCTTGACCCTGGATAGTTAGCTGCCAAAGACTCATAGCACAGGGAGGAACATCAAACTCTGTATAGACAAATTGCTCAAAACTCTTCCATGGGCCACTCATTCTCCCACCTTCCCACACTCTGTACGATGCACAACACAAAAACGGACTGATGTGATCATCCTGACAACAACAGACCAATGTAGACGGTGGCTTGAATTCTGCTTAAATTCTTCTTTGATTCTGGGGAGGGAATATTTGTTAATAGAAGGGATCTTAGAGAATATGTATAGTCCAACAAACTTTTTTTAAACCCTTACCTTCTGTCTTAGAATCAATGCTGGGTATTGGTTCTAAGGCAGAAGAGCAGTATGAGCTGGGCAGTGGGGGATGAGTGACCCAGGGTCACACATCTACGAAGTGTGCAAGGTCAGATTTGAACCGGGGAACCCCCATCTCTGGGCCTGACTCTCAATCCACTGAGCCACCCAGATTCCCCAGGAACAATCGTTTTTGAAAGGAACCTATGCCACATTTGAACTCCACAATATGAAATGACATTTGTTTAAATGTTTGTATTTTCCAATTCACCTGAGAGTCATTCAAACAAAATTTGGATTGTGAAGTTCTCTGGATGGCACCAACAATTCTGCCTCTGAATCAGTCCACATAAGGGTCAAGCTTTTGTATACCTTTTGTTACTGGGTGGTCGCCAAAAATTGTAATTAACCCTTAAGTCATAAGACTGTTAATAGATAGATTAATAAGAAAAAGGAAATAAGAGAGAAATATAGAACAGAAGTGAAGAATTTCCTAGTCTAATAAGCCAGAGCCTAACAACTCGGTGTCTATCTGAATCTCAGCCTCAGAAAATAACCCAAACCCCCACAGCTTCCTTCTGGGTCTCATCTTATAAATCCTTACTACACCCACTGACTCTCTTACATCACTCCCCAGGAACCAATCCCAGTTCCGCAGTTAGCCTGGCACCACCCAGGGAGGCAGTGCCTGTGGGATCAATTTTGTGGTTGCTGATTGACTCAAAATCAAAACACATGGAAGGGAATTTCAAATCTCTGATTGATCAAATCAAAATGCAAATTCCCTTCTCTCTCTTTACCAATTGTGTGACCTTAGTTACAACCACAGGCTCATTTTTGGCAAAATGAAGAAACTGGGCAAAATGGCCTTTAAAATCTCTTTCAGCTCAAAATGGATGATTTTAGAATACTGTGAAGCTAATGATATGGTTGTTGATACTGTCCCATATTGCTTGCATTACAAGAATGTTTCCATGTTTGGGCAATTTCACGTGGTGTTTCATTTTTGTCTTTATGACCTTAGATTAGAACCTAGTACCTGGCTTTTGGGAGATGCTTCATAAAAGCTTATTGATTAATTAATGGATCTAGTACAATTGGCTATCCCATTGTTAAGATGTTGATTTGTCAATAAACTACAAGGAGCCCTTGGAAGACACAAATGTCACACATAATTCTGGAGAGGTTTTACTGGATGCATTAGATTGTCAAATAATCACTTTCTTCAGGTATGCTAGTACTCAAGGTCAGGGTCATGACTAGGATGAGGTGATCTGAGCTTTGCTCCAGGCCAACATATTTAAAGGGAAAACTCAAAATATGTGAATTATTTTGTAGCATAAGACCTTAGAATCACAAGTTACCACCATCGATTTGGCACTGGAATGAATGACCATAGAACTCATCTAGCTGAGTTCCTTTATTTTACAGAGAAGGTCACTGAGGCACAGAGAATCAAAATGCCTTGCTCTTAATCATACAGGTAGAAAATGGAGAAGCTGGCTTAAACATAGATTCCATGACCCCCCAAAACAAAATTCTGATCTCTGCATTATGACTAACTTAGAAGTTGGAATATGTTGGAACCAGCTATCAGGAATCTATTATTACATTTTCAGTGGGAGTATATTCACCTCAGAAAACAATAAGTGCTACCAATCAGGATTTGATTTATTGTTTTCTCAATCGTCTCAACTTGATAAAATGGTGAAGAAAATGTTAATAATACTTATTTGACTTTAAAGTATGTCATATGGACTTTTCCCCTTGGGGAGCTGGTTGTTAAACATTTATCAGCCCATTCCTGCTTGGAATCACTCAGATAGTGGCCTGGTTGAGTTTCTCATCTTTCCTCCCCAACCCTGTCTTCACTCCTAAGGGCATACTGTGTATAAAAGTTTCTGGAACTTTCACCAGGCACAAAAATTCCTGCTTATATACTTAGATACTTAAGGTTAGCAAGTTGCATTCTGTTAATCCAAAAAAATGACTTATAGGCATCCATGAGCTTTTTGTAGTAAAAATTAATTAGAGAAGGGGTGGTTTAAAGGAGCCTCCTCCTCCTCAAGGAGCCTGAAATCATCTTTGGGTGAGAGAAAAGTTAGATGATGAATAATAAGCATCACCATTACCATCAAAGGAAACATCAAAGAATAATGATCTTTCATCATCATTCTCATCATCATCCCCTTCATGCCTCAGACTGCCAGGTGGTAGAAAAGAAAAGAAGGCTTTTCACCTCTATTTCCTTTCCCTCCCCCAACAATTTTTTCTTCTTTGTTCCAATACAAATACAATTACAGAATGCAGATGATTCCAACAGTAAGTTTCTTCCTGAAATAAATTACCTTTGATTTCATCTTCATGTCCTCGTATTAGGCCAATATATTCCACAGGTAGATCTAACCACTTCTCAATTGTGTCACATCAAATTTAGAGTTGCACATACTAATGAATCTGTAATCCTAAATTATACAAATATTTCATTGATTACCACAAATGTTTATCCTTTATTTCACTGAGGTTTCTCTTCTAAATCATTTAATAGTATTCAGAGAACTATAAAAATGAGAACCACTAAAAATGACATTGTGAATTGGAACAGCATTGCATCAATGTCCTTTTACAAATAGAAAGTTTTCATCTACAAATAGTAAATGTTCCATTCAAATATGCGATGATAACCAAACCTAAAAACAACTTTGCCACCATAATCAGGGTGGCAGGGCAGCTGAGCTAGAGGAGAAGAGTTGCTGCCAAGGGTTCTCATGAGGACATCAGCTCCACTTCTCCTCCCAGACTGCCTGTGGGTAGATTATAAACCAGAGACTCAGACACTCTGGGCGTTGCTCCTAAAATCAATTGAATACCATGCCTGTACTACCAATTCAGAGTTCTATCCACTACACCACCTTGTCTATATACTCTCCCAAGTTCATCATAAGGGATCTGTCCTCAGTTCTGGGCTCTTCCCCTGAAAGCTGCTCATGAAGTACATTAGCATCTCATCAGTTACTCTTCACTCTTACCATCTAACCTGGCCATCTCCTCTTTCACTCACATATTTATTTGGTTACTTCCTTTATATGTCCATCAATATTTGTTTGTAATGTGTTGGCACTTGTTTGTGGTCACCACACACCTCTTTAGAGACTCTTCAATTTTGATCCTTTGTAGACTGTACTGTTCTCTGACTTTCAGACTTGGAATAAAATTGGAAGAATGTTGATATTTACAAGGTAGACCTATGTTTCTTTAAGGAATTTAAGGACAAGGGGCAGCTGGGTGGCTGCTGCTCAGAGTATTGAGAGCCTGACCTAGAGATGAAAGGTCCTAGGTTCAAATATGACCTTGGACACTTCCCAGCTGTGTGACCCTGGGCATAACCCCCATTGCCTAGCCCTTACTGATCTTCTGCCTTGGAACAAATACACAGCATTGATTCTGAGGCAGAAGGTAAGGGTTTTAAAATTTTAAAAATTAAAAAAATTAAGGCCATTAAAAGAGGTTTTCAATTTCTCAGAAGCAATCCATCCAGTTTGTTTACTTCCTATTTGATTTGGGGTATTGTTCATTGTTTGCATATGAACAGATGCATATACATGTATATATTATATATACTGTTAGATGAGTTTTTTACATTTTCCAGCTAGCTGAGTATCATAACTAAACAATAGATATTCTTCATCCACTTAGTTTTCATAGTATATAGAGACCAAACATTTTAGAATGATGAAAAATCTTTTTAAAAAATTTTTAATTCAGATCATTAAGATATAAAAGGTACTTATTACACACACTTTAAGCTATGTTCTAGTTAGTATCTGTTACAAAGCAATACTTAGTACTTGTATCCAAGAGTCATTATTTATGACTAAAACCTTTGAGAGCCAAGCCAGCAGTTTCTGAGAGGGGAGGATCCTTCTGTCTAAGTGTGACAATTTGGTTGAATAATGAATGAGAGGCACTACATACTCAATCCTGTATCAGGCATCACACAGTGCTCTGCCATGGCACAGGGGTTAGTTAATTTTATAGGTTCAGTGAGTACACATTTTCTTGGCACACAATCATTTCTCAACATTGAAAAAATATTATTTAAATTGCAAAGTTTAACATTCCTTTTGAGAAGAATCTTAGGTAAAGAAAGATGATACTTCCCTGAATCCAGAAACTGAACTGTTGGAGAAGACACCATGAAGAAGCCTCCAGACCACAAGCTGCACAAAAATGAACTTTGGGTGTGGTTGATTGAACATTTATTTGTATGTATACTTTCATGCCAAAGGGGACTGCCCCCTAACTGGCTTTTTGTCAATGTGTCCAGCAATTTTTGGTTTTGCTTTTTCTCTTATCCTCAAATTATTGTAATATTCAAAAATCATCAGCAATGGAGAAAAAGTCAAAGCCTTCCCAATAAGATCAGGAGTCAAACAAGGATGCCCATTATCACCTCTATTATTTAATATAGTACTATAAACACTAGCAGTAGCAATTAGAGAAGAAAAAGAAATTGAAGGTATTAAAATTGGCAATGAGGAGACCAGTCACTCTTTGCGGATGATATGATGATTTACTTAAAGAATCCTAGGGAATCAACCAAAAAGCTAATCGAAATAATCAACAACTTTAGCAAAGTTGCAGGATACAAAATAAACCCTCATAAGTCATCAGCATTTCTATATATCTCCAACCCAGTTCAGCAGCAAGAATTAGAAAGAAAAATTCCATTTAAAGTCACCCGAGACAATATAAAATACTTAGGAATCTATCTGCTGAGACAAACACAGGAACTATATGAACACAACTACAAAACACTCTCCACACAATTAAAACTAGATCTAAACAATTGGAAAAACATTGATTGCTCATGGGTAAGGTGAGCTAATTAATAATAAAAATGACCATCCTACCCAAACTTATCTATTTAGTGCCATACCCATTGAACTACCAAAAAACCATTTTACTGAATTAGAGAAAACCATAACAAAGTTCATTTGGAAGAGTAAAGGATCAAGGATATCCAGGGAAATAATAAAAAAAATACAAAGGAAGGTGGTCTTGCAGTCCCAGATCTCAAATTATATTACAAAGCAGCGGTCATCAAAACAATTTGGTACTGGCTAAGAGACAGAAAGGAGGATCAGTGGAATAGACTTGGGGTAAATGACATCAGCAAGACAGCCTATGACAAATCCAAAGACCCCAGCTTTTGGGACAAAAATCCAGTATTTGATAAAAACTTCTGGGAAAATTGGAAGACAGTGTGGGAGAGATTAGGTTTGGATCAACACCTCACACACACATTTTGGTGTACCAAAATAAACTCAGAATGGGTGAATGACTTGAATTAAAGAAGGAAACTATAAGTAAATTAGGTGAACACAGAATAGTATACATGTCAGACCTTTGGGAAGGGAAAGATTTTAAAACCAAGCAAGACTTAGAAAGAGTCATAAAATGCAAAATAAATAATTTTGACTACATCAAATTAAAAAGTTTTTGTACAAACAAAACCAATGTAACTAAAATTAGAAGGAAAGCAACAAATTGGGAAACAATCTTCATAACAAAAACCTCTGACAAAGGTCTAATTACTCAAATCTATAAAGAGCTAAACCAGTTGTACAAAAAATCAAGCCATTCTCCAATTGAAAAATGGGCAAGGGACATGAATAGGCAATTTTCAGTTAAAGAAATCAAAACTATTAATAAGCACATGAAAAAGTGTTCTAAATCTCTTATAATCAGAGAGATACAAATCAACAACTCTGAGGTATCAGCTCACACCTAGCATATTGGTCAACATGACAGCAAAGGAAAGTAATGAATGCTGGAGGGGATGTGGCAAAGTAGGGACATTAATGCATTACTAGGGGAGCTGTGAATTAATCCAACCATTCTGGAGGGCAATTTGGAACTATACCCAAAGGGCGATAAAAGACTGTCTGCCCTTTGATCCAGCCATAGCACTGCTGGGTTTGTACCCCAAAGAGATAATAAGGAAAAAGACTTGTAGAAGAATATTCATAGCTGCACTCTTTGTGGTGGCCAAAAATTGGAAAATGAGGGGATGCCCTTCAATTGGAGAATGGCTGAACAAATTGTGGTATATGTTGGTGATGGAATACTATTGGGCTAAAAGGAATAATAAAGTGGAGGAATTCCATGGAGACTGGAACAACCTCCAGGAAGTGATGCAGAGTGAGAGGAGCAGAACCAGGAGAACATTGTACACAGAGACTGACACATTGTGGTACAAGAGAACGTAATGGACTTCTCCAGTAATGGCTTTACAATGTCCCTGAACAATCTGCAGTGATCTACAAGAAAAAAAATAAATAAAACTATCCTCAAGCAGAGGACAAACCGAGGGAGTAAAAACACCGAGGAAAAGCAACTGCTTGACTACAGAAGTTGAGGGGACATATTTGAGGAGAGACCCTAAATGAGCACCCTAATGCAAATACCAACAACAAGGAAATGGGTTCAGAGTAAGGACACATGTGATACCCAGATGAATTTTGCGTCGGCTAGGGAAGGAGTGGGGTGGGGGGAGAAGGGGAGAGGAAAAGAAAATGATCTGTTTCCAATGAATAATAGATGAAAATAATCAAATAAAATAATGTTTAGAATGAAAAAAAAATTATTGTAATCTATAAATTGATTATGTTTTTATGATCCTTTGGGGAAGTCCTTCTTCCCAGAGGATCAAACGGAGGGTGTAAAAATGGATACTTGAATCCAGGACTTCAATCCCCAGAAGTCCTTGCTCCACTTCCCCAGAGTGCTTTGTAATCTCACTGGGTTCTCACCTGGGCCGAGAGCAAAATCATTTTTTAGAGGGTCTCCGCCCATGGTAGGGTCCCTTCTCTTCCTGGCTCCACTGGCAAACAGACGTGTCTCATGATTGTGAGTGAAATTTGGGTGGGTCTCATGGCCCACCTAGCATGGGCCTCTCTTGTTGGTATTTACTTTAATCCTTGACCTTGAATAAAACTCATAAAAATAATACTCCTTGCAGAGAGAAACTAATTTCTACCTGCCTCGGTATCCCCAAAATTTTGATCTTTACAACATACATGTTTCCACAGAACCTAACAACAAACATGAAGCATAAGGAGATAGTCAAAAAACATTGTTGCTGCCAGCAGAGATGGAGATAAATGACATGAGTAGGGTGATTTTGAGGTTAGTCCCTCCTGACCTAGGGGTTGACTAGTTAGGAGAATCATTGTTACTTTTGGTCAGCTTTCACAATCAATCACTATTCCTTAGAGATGGGTAACAAAATATTTTTAGCTAGGTACAGGGTTAAAGGGTAACTTAAAGCAGATCAGTATTGGGGTTTTCCTCAATTTACAAGTTCTGTTTTTCTTGTGTTACTTTAAAGCACCTAGCAATAATGTTGCCTGGTAAACAAATTCAGTGGAGTATGTTAATGGTGTATGTTTTAAAAGAAAGATTTATTGTGGTGCTTAAGCATTTGACTGGTGTAGGGTGTGGGGCTTTGGAATGTGCCTCTGCTTGAGAGAGAAAGGAGGGGTAATGAGTAAGGATGTTTAGGTTTTAATTCTATGAATATAATCTTTTTGAGGTACTAGTCTGAGGAGGTTGGGTTGGGATGTATATTTATTGTATAAGTCTTTGCTCTTATATCATTTCTTTCATATTGAAGAGAGAACAATAATCATCCATTATTGAGGGAAGTTAAAGAGAGAGAAGTCACAGAGGAGGATCAGTGGGGGCCTCATTTTCTGGGGGCTGCCTTGCAGCCCCCATTTCCCTAACTGTTACCTTGTCAGCCAGTGGGGGTGTGATAGCATCCAGCATAAAACTAATAGGGGCAGGTAGGTGACTCCATGGTTAAAGAGCCAAGTATAAAGACAGGAAGGAGGTTGTGGGTTCAAATCCGATCTCAGACTTCTTCCTAGCTGTCTGACCCTGGGCAAGTGGCTTAACCCCCATTGCCCAGCCCTTACCACTCTTCTACTTTGGAACCAATACACATTATTGATTCTAAGATGCAAGAGAGAGGTTTAAATTTTTTTAAAGAATAAAACTAGTAGCATAAAAAATGAAGGAAAAAAATCTGATTCATTTGGGCATAATTCCAAGAAGCTTTTACATAAGCTTATAAATAGCTAGGATAAAGAGTCATCTCAATGTCATTAAAAGTCCAACTCATCCCTTCAAACAAAGGTTCTAAATATTTTTTGTTCCTCAAATCCCTTTTAGCATCAACAACAATGAAAGTATTGTGAGACTATAGGGTAAGTTTAGGTACTACTCATTCTCTTCTATTAAATTTATTTTTTAGTGCTTTTAATAACAATAATTATAGCTTTCCCCCCCAAGTTCCAAATTATGATTCATATTTCATAATTATAATGATAAAATATTATTCCATTAAAATTATGAAAATTCTAAACATGAAATCATGAGACTCTAAAATAATTAAGTCTATTTTTATGTGGGATATTCTTTAAGAATTAAAAAAAAAACTGGGGGCAGCTGGGTGGATCAGTGGATTGAGAGCCAAGCCTAGAGATGGGAGGTCCTAGGTTCAAATCTGACCTCAGACATTTCCCAGCTATGTGACCCTGGGCAGGTCACTTAACCCCTATTGCCTAGTCCTTACCACTCTTCTGCCTTGGAACCAATATACAGTATTGATTCCAAGACAGAAGGTAAGGGTTTAAAAAAAAGAATTAAAAAAAGTAATTCAGCAAGGCATCATATGTTTATTATTATCTTAAAGGCATCATATTAAATTTATTTATTTTACAAGTTTAGTTGAATATGACCCATTTTAAGGTTTTAACTTGGAGATATTTAATATAAAAAATTATATAGAAGCTCAACTTCAAAATTGTACTTTTACTTAAACCAAGTTTTGTAATTTCTGCAAAACCAGACAAACATGGTCTTATATCTGGTTCAGCATCAAGTTTATTTCTGCATTTTTATCTGAAACAAAAATAAAGTGAAAATGTTCCCTTTAAAAACAGGTAGTGAAAAATGGTGGAAGAATTTTACAAGTTTTCTTGTCAAAAGATGGAAATTTATTTTTAAAAAATTTAGCCATTTAATCAATCAATGAAAATGAATAGTTATGGTATAATATTTACTTTCTACTGGCCAATGATAAATACTCTATTAAATGACAAATGTACCTAAATTCAATTACTTGGTTTCTAAAAATGCTTATGTATCTTTATTCTTATATCTGTGTACACATACACATAGATGAGAGAGAGAGAGAGAGAGAGAAAGGGAGGGAGGGAAGTGGGGTAGATAGAAGATAGATAGATAGATAGATAGATAGATAGATAGATAGATAGATAGATAGATAGATAGATAGTAACCTTTGTAAGAAAAAAAATCTCTTCAAAATGTTACTTTTCTCTCATCTCTCTGTGGCTCACCATCTACATACACTCTCACAGAAACTCTACTCAGTGGACTGATCAGTATTGCCAACTAGTTCATTTGAAAATCCACCAGATGGAAGAATTGTAACATAAGTAGAGGATAAGTTTAAATCTGAAAACAACTTTAATATTGCAAAGAAAAGCAATATAAGGTATATTTCTGCACAACATTCATGCTGGTCCATAAGCGTTTTAATGTAGCTTGTAATGCACACCTAATGATCATGATTTTCAAACACCTTTGGTGTGCATTGCAAGAACACAACTATTCTTAATATGTTAATTGTGTGATTACACAGTAAGGTATTATTGCAGGGTAAATCAAGGGAATGAAAGAGTTAGTTTGATGCACTGTACACAATGCAAATGAGAACATGTGCACGCTTTTGACCATCTCTTGGAAATCATTGTATAAGCAAGTATTAAATATTTGTGGCAGTTCAAAAACATTTGATTGATGACAACTGATGACAAGTTGAGAAACTGAAAGAACATTGTATTGAGACAGAAGCTGTCAGAATTTGATATAATTACTGCACAAACACCAAAATTGAGTGCATGATCGTGATGGGGTTCAAATCACTGCAGAAACAAACCTATAATGCTTCAACCATACATATGCTTGTTGTTATAGAGGAAAATATATGCATGTAATATAAATGGAGAGTTATATACTGCTTAAAGTACCATAAAGAACTTTTAGCCTGAACCCTTGAGAGCATCATCACATATGCCCAAAAGGTCCAGAAAATACAAAATGAGAAGTACTCCCTTAAAACTTCAATAACACGATCTGTTTAGATGAAGAAAACCTGTTGAATGTGCTCTTGGAGGTATAGGCAATGCCATATGACCTTTATTAGAGCTACAGAGAGAATCTTGGGAAGTAATAGGCTTAATCTCATCTTTCTGAACTGGACTATGAGAGAGGATGGAGAGTCGGTGATATGCTAAACATCATTGTTTCATACATTAACTCAAATTCCTTGAAAAAAATAATTCATCTTTTAGATGTTTAGAACAGGGAGTCGGCATCCTACAACCAAATACCAAAAGTGTCATGTGAGACTTAATTCAACTCAATTAGTATTTACTAAATAACTACTGTGTAAGCTCTGCAATGGAAGCCAAGGAAGTTATAGCATTTATCGAAGGAATTGTCCCTGCCATTATGAAGCTTATAGTTTTTAGTAGAGGAATAAGAAACAAACATATAAGTATAATTTGCAATACTATATGATAGGTATACGTGGTATCTTGATACAAGAGCACCTTGAGTCATGAGCAATTTGAGCTATGAGCAGTCACAGTTGGGATTTTTTGCTTTAAGTCAGGAGGGGATATTTGAATCATGAGGTTCTGCCACCCTCCACTAGGTAGCCTGACGAACTTTCGGTTTCACAAGTTACATGAGGCTGTCTCGTTTAGTTTAGTGCGTATCTGGCAGTGTGAGCATCTGCACTGAATTGCTTTTGCCTTCTTTATTTTTGTCTTTATTATCAGTTTTTTTGGCAAATTTCTTAGCTTTTAACCATGGCTCCTGATGGTGGAGGAATTGAGGGAGTTACAATAGCAACATAAGAAGTTTTTGTGGGAAATTAGTAGGGAGGAGCCCAAGGTGGATGAGGTAATCAATACAAGCCAGATTAAGGAAATGTTGGAGATTTAGGAAAAAATTAAACAGTTTATTGAAAAGATACACCCAGAAAAAGTTGCAACAAGTCATGCATTGCAGCTGTGTAACAACACTTGTTTCATACATTATCAAAACCTGAAAGGGAGAAAGAAATGAACTTCCATTGAAAAGGTTTTTGTTGGAATGGCCTCTAAGTGAAATTGAGGAAACTGTGACTGAACAGCCAAAATCCAATGAAGAAAATGATGATAATTAAATAAAGTAAAAAATAGCAATTAAGTTTAGCAATAAAGTTACATATCATCAGTAATGTGTAAGGTCAATGTTGCATTTAAATGTAGCTTTACATGTATAGAGAGTAAGTTATGTTAAGCAATAGCTCATAAAATGAAAACCTTCTCCACTAGCATCTTCACCTGACCTTGAAGGTAAATAACATTTCATAAACAAGTTTATGTTTTTACATTCTTTCTTATTATCTATAAATATATTTATTTGTTATTTATAAAGTACATTTTCATATTTAAAAGCATATAAAAAATTTTATGCAGTTTTTTGGGAGCCAGAACAGATTAATTGTATTTCCATTCATTGAAATGGGAAAATTCGATTTGACACATGAGCAAATTGAGTTACAAGCTTGTCTATGGAACTAATTAAACTCATGTCATGGTATCACTGTAATAAAATGGTGAAAAAGTGAAGTGATGTATATGTTTTAAGATATATTTTAAGAGGTGTGAATTTTAGATTTACTCTACCCTGTTTAGTCTTTAGAATTTTAGCAGCCAGGAATGTGTGTGGGAGGAAGGTCTAGGATCCACTTGTGCTAGCAAGTGACAAATCAGAAACAACTGGCTGACTTCCTGGGCCAGCCAAAGCCAAGTTTAAGCCATCATTGGTACATGTAAGACACAGGAAATGACTTAAAGGACTGCCTTTATATTTTGTGTCACTTCCTGTGAGAGGGACTTGGCCTTGGAACTTGACAGTGGAGGAGCTTGAGAGTGAGACCTCAGACCACTTCCCTTAGATAGTTATGTGGTGAATGAGAAGGTTGACTCTCCTTTCCTTGGCTTTTCTGGAGTCACCAGCCTCTGGAGAGGCCCATCCCTTTGCTGAGACCTCAGAACTCCTGCATGGTTCAGACCAGGCTAGGGCAGCTATCCTTCCCTTTTTCCTCTCTCTCTCTCATTTCTTAATTTCTTCCTTCTATTGTAAATAAACCACCATAAAATTCCATTCTGACTTGAGTATTTCATTAGGATTTAGAATTTAAATCCCTGGCGACCAACTAAAAATATATTCAGTCCAACCCAAATTTTACCCCTTACAGAGGAAAAGTAAAAATTCAATAGGAAGTTTAAGTGTAGGGGTCAAAATCTAGTGGGATAAGTTTGTATGGACATAGTGCTGTGTAGTAAAAATCAACTGACCCTCACTCTGTAAGGGACAACAGAATGTCTTGCAATGGAATGTTCTGGGCAAAGTCCCAGGGATTACAGGACTCCAGTATGCTAGTAGTCATCTACCTTTCATGTTTGTCGAAGAGCCCACCTGATATGCCTGCCTTTTATGTCTGCCCATCATCACCCACCTGTTATGCTAAACTAGTCAACATTATTAACAGAAAGTTCCAGGTATCCCCCATCAAGTAACTCAACTATGACTGCTTTAACCAATATAAACTCCACTCTGCCTCTGCCTCTTCAGAACTCCTTGATTGGGCTCCCCTAGTGTTGCTAGTAATAAACTTCCCCTTGTCTGAATTGCATTGTCTCTGTGTGCTCCTTGGGGTGGTCTTCCACTCAGACCCTAACAATAGAACTACAAGGAAGATTTGAGCTGAAAGAGAAGGGACTGTGGAGGAAATTTGGAGGATTTTTGGACTCACCACCTGCAACACATTCAATCTCTCTTAAAATAGAACTGCTTAATATTTGAAGGAGACTGCCTAAGAACACTAGATCCTGTAAGCTTTGAGGCTTGAAGACCAATTTGGGGATATATAGTAATAAGGATTTCCTTATGATTCTGAAATTCTGTGGGTTTGGTTCTGGAGGTTTGAAGAAAGTCAGAAATTGATATTGAAATGGACAAATCAGGAAGGATTTGAGAAGTAAAAGGAAGAGAAGAATCTAAAGCTTAAGGAGTATATAAATGGGAAGACTTGAGAAGGAAAGGGGCTTAAGGAGGGGAAGACTTGAAGAGGATCATAGATCCAGAGCTAGCATTACCTTGGAGGGCATCTAGCCCAACTCCTTGAGTTTATTCAAGAAGAAACCAAGCCTGGAGGAGTTTCAGTGACCTGTTCAAGATCATTTAGGTATTAATGACAGAGGTGGGATTTTGAATCCTGATCTTAGTGCAAATTATTCTCCCTACTGCCCTATGATGAGGAGAAGGAAGGTGAAAAGCTGACACAATAAAGTTAGTTTAAATCAAACAAATTTAAGCTAAGTTAAGAAGTCAAGAGAAGGTAGAGTAAGTTTTTTTTTTTTAATCTGCTCATTTAAATTATACCTTTTTCCATTTGAATAAGTTTATTTAGTCAAATTAGAACATTATTCCTTGGTCACAATAATCACACTATTTCCCTCCTTCCCCTCCACCCACTCTTCCCACAGCCAAAATGCAATTTCATTGGGTAGTACTTGTATCCTTGATCAGAACCTATTTCCATGTTGTTTTTTACACTAAGATGTTCATTTAGAGTCTACATCCCCAACAATATGCCTTCAACCCATGTATTCAAGCAGTTGTTTTTCTTTGGTATTTTTACTCCCACAGTGTTTCCTCTGGATGTGGATAGTGGTTTTTCTCATAGATTCCTCCAAGTTGTTCAGGATCACTGCATTTTGCCACTAATGGAGAAGTCCATTATGTTCGATTGTACCAGTGTTTCAGTCTCTGTGTATGATGTTTTCTTGGTTCTGCTCTTCTCACTCTGCATTACTTCCTGGAGGTTGTTCCAGTCCCTATGGAATTCCTCCACTTTATTATTCCTTCTAGCACAATAGTATTCCATCACCAACATATACCACAATTTGTTCAGCCATTCCCCAATTGAAGGGCATCCCCTCACCTTCCAATCCCCTGCTACCACAAAGAGCACAGACACGAATATTTCTGTACTTGTCCTCTTCCCTACTATCTCCTTGTGGTACAAGACCAGCAGTGCTATGACTAGATCAAAGGGTAGACATTCTTTTATCGCCCTTTGGGCATAGTTCCAAATTGCCCTCCAGAATGGTTGGATCAATTCACAACTCCACCAGCAATGCATTAATGTCCCAACTTTATCACATCCCCTCCAGCATTCATTACTTTCCTTTGCTGTCATGTTAGCCAATCTACTAGGCATGAGGCGATATCCCAGAGCTGCTTTGATTTTCATTTCTCTGACCATAAGAGATTTAGAACACCTTTTCATGTGCTTATTAATACTTTTGATTTCTTTAACTGAAAATTGCCCATTCATGTCCCTTGCCCATTCCTCAATTGGAGAATGGCTTGACTTTCTGTACAACTGGTTTAGATCTTTAAGGTAAAGTTAAATGTGATTGTCAAGGAGTTAACATCATCAGGAGGAGCCAACAAGGTGAGAAGGAGAATAGCAGATAACTCTAGGTTAGAGCAGTTTGACTCAGCCATTTCCCCTAGGAGGTATTACCAGCAAGATTGACAAAGGAAAGATCTCTCCATAGCAAGAATTCTATAGTAACCTTCACAAATTCTTTATATTTCTGTCTTCACTCAGTGATTGTTAACTATGCTTGAAATACATTCTGGACTTTGTCCAAGAAGAGAAAATGAACAATTCAAAAAATATCCCTCCATTCTCCAGATTATCAGGGAGAACAAAATATTCAATGAAGTTCCTTTAAAAAAATAAAAAAAAAAGAACACCAATGTGAAAAAGAAAAGGATCTGAGAAGGAAGAAGGGAATTAACCCAAGTCAGGAGGTTGATAAGGTACAAGAATGTCATAATGGAGAAGAAAGAAAAGAGAGAACACCTAATAGTTTAAGGTCAGGAGCTCTTCTGGTAGTGGAGGAAATGGGATCTGTGTGTCCAGATGTTAGATGAGCAATCATCCAATAAGGTTGGAAGAAAATGAGAAGAGTAGTTTGTAGTGAATTCCTTGCTTACTAATGACTATATTATTACTACTAATATACTAAGATTGACAGTTAGATAGTACAGTGGATAGAACACTAAATCAGAAACACTCATTCATATTCAAAGCCAGTCTCAGAAATTTCCCATCTGTGTGGTTTTGGACAAGTCATTTTACCTCTGTTTGCTTCAATTTCCTAGTCTACAAAATGGGATACTGATAACCCTTTGGTCCCAGGATTGTTGTGAGGGAAAAAATGAGATATTATTTGGAAAGGGTTTTGCAAATCTTAAAAAGCTATATAAATGCTAACTATTGTTATCATTATTACTATTATTTTGTTGATTGAAAAGAACACAAAAAGTGGCTTTCTTTATAGTCCTGCTCTATGCGAAACAGTATTATTTGTTTGGTCACATGGCTATTTGTTTTTATTTTTATTTATTTATTTTTTAAAACCCTTACTTTCCATCTTGGAGCCAATTGGCTCCAAGGCAGAAGAGTGGTAAGGGCTAGGCAATGGGGGTTAAGTGACTTGCCCAGGATCACACAGCTAGGAAGTGTCTGAGGCCAGATTTGAACTAGGACCTCCCATCTCTAGGCCTGACTCTCAATCCACTGAGCCACCCAGATGTCCCATATTCTTAGTTTTTATAATGGTAAATGGGACTACTATAGAAATGTCCACATAGAATGGGAAGAGTCGGGAAGCATTCATCTTTCCAAACTGGAATGAAAAACCCTTTAAATCAGTATTCTCTGTGTCTGTTCAAAATCTGGCAACATTTCATTACATATGATAAAGGATCCCTTGTGGTCAGAGTACTCATCTGAGGACATGGAAAGGGTTTAGCAAGGTCCATGGCCCATTAGGGATTCCATGGTCATGGTATCTCTGGGAACATGGACTGATCTTATATCTGTCAGAGAACTGGGCAACTGCAGAACTTTATAACATAAAATAAAAGAGGAACTTAACAGAGAATAATTACGATTCCTAGCATGGCGGGATAGGGAGTGTTGGAGTCATTGTTTATCATTTCTGGGCCTGAGAAAATATGTTGCTGATTTCTCATCTAGAGGAATCTACTTATGGGAGAAAGAATTGAATAAATGAAAATCAACATAAGAAAAAGTTGGAGTTGGGCCATTTCAGAGAAGGGTCAAGTATTTGCCTCAATATAACTCAGGCCTTTTTGCTCATCAGGGACAGTGGAGGACAAGGAACAGCTGTGGCTGTCCATTCATGGAAGTTCTACCCAGTGCCTTGACATTCAGGAAATTTTCTTAGCCTGCTTTGTGAGAAAGTCACTCCACCTTGAAAAAGCAAAATAACGGGAGGTCCTGGGTTCAAATCTGACCCCAGATACTTCCTAGCTGTGTGACCCTGAGGTAGGATCTGCATTCAGGTCTTTCTGATCTTAAATGGAACACTAGTCACTCTCTCACTTTATTGTCTTACATGAGTCACTATGTCGGAAAAAAAAATCATCATCTGGTAAATATCCTTTGGTGTAGCAGCTAAAGGAACTTCTTACTCATGAATTCCACAGCCATAATCTCTAGACCCTCTATACTCCCTAGTCATTTAGATGATATTTATGTCTCTAGAAGTGAGAAGAAACTGTCAGAATATCCATCTCTTTCACTAAGAGTTATTTTCTCCCCATAACTATCAGCAAGCTAGATAGATCTTCAACAAGTTAGACCATCTGTTTACTAAAAGAGGGGTGCAGTTTTAGGGGGAAGGTAAGAATGAGATTGTTCATTTAATGAAAGAAATTGGAGAATGAGGTTTTTCACTGGCCAATGCATAGCAGCAAAGCAATGTGGTTTTACTGCTGACCCATGCATATAGAAGCTCCCATAATATGGGATAAACTAAGAGATCAAAGATCATCAATATAGATTATCTAATTATAGTCAGATATAACTAAATTGTTCTCTAGTTTAGTATGAAAACAAGTTTGAATTAGTAGAAAAGGGAAACAAAGAAAGGAATGCCATTGTTGTCTCCTATCTCTTCCCCATTTATGCCTTTATTATTCATATTGGTCATCAACTAATCAACAATTGGTGATTGATTTTGTGATATATTCTGACCAGCAAAATAAATAAATAAATAACAGCTCAGCTCTGCATTGAGATATCATGTAGCAACAACAACAAAATTCCAGTTAAGAAAAAGGGCATAAATTTAGTGACCCATGGAACATTTGATGAGTTACTTCATAAGTGGGCAGTGGATAAGGGTACTGGCCTTGGAATTAGGAAGACTAAGCTTCATGAGTTCAAATCCAGTCTCAATTACTCATTAACTGTAACTTTGAGCAAGCTAGTTAGCCCTGTTAGCCTCAGTTTCCTCCTTTGTAAAATGAGTTAGAGAGGAAATGGCAAACCATTCCAGTATCTTTGCCAAGAAAAACCCCAAAATGGGGTCATAAGAGTCAACCATAAATGAAATAATTGAACAAGAGCAACAACATGTACTAGACAAGTTATTTCTTAAGAGCAACCACAACAGCAATGCTGTGTTATTTCCTCAACTTTAAAATGAGGGGAGAGAAAATGAATCATATAACCATGGAAAAATATTTTAAAATAAATAAAATTTAATATAAATAAAAAATAAAATTAGGGGGCTAGAGTGGGGGAGGTTCAACTAGATGGCTCAATGGATTATAAGTAACAAATAAAATTATATATGTTGAGGACAGGATAATTTGGTGAGAATATCATTGACAGGCATCAGAGGTCCTGAATTTGAATCTCACCTTTGGCATTTACTACTTGTGTGGCCTTAGGCGAATCACTTAACCTCACTAGACCTTAGTTTCCTCATCTTTAAAATGAGGGAGTTGGATTAAATGATGTCTAAGTTCTTTTTCTCTACTTCTATAATCTCAAAAGCTTTTTTTTACTTGGAAAAAAAGAACATTCTGAATGTGGGACCATCATTATTATTGATATAAGTCAACTCTAGGGTCCTATGAATTGTATATTTAAAAATAACAACCACATTAGTTAAACCAAAACCAGTTACTTTTGCAAAAGTCATTATGGAAGTCAATTTAAGAGTGAACATCAAGCCTCAGAAGAAATGACTCTTTTGCAATTATAATAATCCTCCCCCTTCACCCTAAGTCAGTCACATCCTAAGGCAAAAAAACACATCTGTGAGAAAGAACTAGCTGGGAAACATCCAATCTAATTGCACAGAGAAGAGCTACTGAAATCATTTCAAAATGGAGGCAAGGCTTATGCATTCTTCCTTTTCCATATTTGCTTCTTTTAAACTCTTTGTTCTTCTCTTGTTCACTCTATTCTTTTTTACTTCTTTTTTTCCCTGTTTTACCTCTCTGGCCTTTTCTATTCTTCCTTTTCTTCTTCATTCTTTCCCTTTACAAGGTCCTGAAGGTCTTTTATAATCATTTTTGTAGTCCATAAAAATTTTGACTAAAGATACATTTTTCCACCATGCCCTCAATACCATCATGCACATCGCCTTCTCTTACAGCTCTGCATCCTAAGCATGTGAAGACTTCCCCCAATTAGAACTCATGGATGAGAACACTATGCCAACGGGTATGAAGATGGCTGAAGCAGGTTCCATGGAGTACGTAGAGCTTGGTCAGCTATCAAAGATATCAAGGTCATCCACTGCATCACAGGCCATCACCGGTTGTCCTGACTTTTGTCTTGCCACTGGGCTTTGATGATTCTGAAAGTGAGTGTGAGGCTGATGACTTTGTGCAACTGCCTCACTTAAATCCAATTCATGTGCAAGTTAAGAAGTCACCCTTGATGTCACTGATCCTCTTCAAAAATAAAGGATAAGCAACAAAAATTGGTTTGCTGAAAGCCTCCACCTCTACCCCACACATTCCTCACTCACCTAACTCATGTCAAATCTAGATATCCAGATGGGAGTCAGCCAGTCAAAGGAGAACACAATCAGCCTGTACAGTAGCACTATGCTAAAGGAGGGAACAACAGGGAGGGCTGCCAACATTAGAGTGGAGATTTGGTATGATCCAATATGGCAGAGGGAATGAATGTTTGAATTAAAACAAGACAACTGTGTTCAAATGAGCCTCCTGTGCTTGTGAGTTGCATGACTATGAGCAAACCATTTGATTTCTCTGAGCTTTGGAATCTTTATCTGCCATCTAGTCGTGTCAATACTGGTACCATCTTCCTCACAGAGATGTTCTGTTGTGTAATCCTTAAAGTACTATAGGAATGTGAGTAATTATCTTATCTGCATGGAAGAAGAAGGAAAGAGGGAAAAGAGGGAGCCTAAGCACCAGTTGGTAGCCCAGGGCATTCAGAACTCTATTACAACACTTCATAAATTGGTGCTGGAATTAGAATCAAACCGCAGAGAAATCTATTCTTTGAGTTGCTATTAGTAATTGCCCTTTTCCTTAGAGGCTGGCATTTTAAAAGCGCACAGTTGAAATTCTACAACCATGGCTTTGGCTTCCCTGCTCCATTTTTGCAGCTGCTGTGTGATCTTTATTCTTCCAATGGCCCCAAGGAAAAGCCTAGACATAGCAGCAGAATGCCCAGGGCCTGACTGAGCATTCTCCACCACGGTTTGCCTGTGTAAGGACTCCTGAGTCAGTTGCAAAACTTTTGATTTATTATTTGTCTCACTAACAAATGAATTTCTTTCTCCTCTCATCCCTCCCCCTTAGTGATCTGGGGACACATGTTTAGAACACACCATGTGGTGTTTTCAAAGTGGGTTAAATGGAAACGACACTGAATCTGGTAAATAATTTCCTTAGCCTCTGCTAAACTCAACTTAGATCTTAGCTTTCATGCCCAGAATAAAAGGCGAGCTCTTTTTAAATGGGTGGTTTTTCCAATTGAGAAAAACTAAAACCAAAACTGCCATCTAGAGAAATAAAATGCCATATCTCTATCATGATCACAAGATTTCAAATGTCTGAAAAAGGAAGGAAAAAAGGTGGGAGTTGGGGCAAGGACTACATGAACTTACTGAAGTCCCATGGAAGGCATGAGCAGCTAGGCCTGGAACATTTCTGATGACACCTGAGGAATTAGTTCTCTAGAAGGAGCCTTGAACAGTTGGGGAGCCCACTTTGTGGCCTTCTCTCCCCTCCTTTTGTGTAGAAATTGGAAAAGCAAATCAAAAAACAGAAGGAATAAACCTTTTAATTGGGAACACCACTGACTGGACTACTCCTGTTTCATTCTGTTTATAAATGTACTTTCAATGGTCAGCAAACAGAAAACAGCTGCAGGACTTTTGCTAGAATGATTTTAATGTTTTTCCCCCTCCCCTTTGTGCAGGCCAGGCTTCGGTTTTGTGTAGATTAGCTCAACAGTGGCCAAGTAATTTATGTTCATGACTCTATGGGAAGATTTTCTCCCACCACCCTAGAGTAGGGAAGAGTTTAACCTGAGCACTTACATGAATTGGGGTTGATAAGCAGCCATTCTCAAAGTTAGAGGTCTATTATAGGCCAGATTTACTTCAGCTATGGTTTTTTCCTTATCACCATTTGTTGCCAACCATGATTAAATATATCATGTGTAACACATGGCCCCTGGCCCTAAAAGGGTGGTCCTAAAACCTCCAAATCTCTTTGGATGACTATTGCCTCCCCCCCAGAGCATTCTTTGGGAAATGATCAAATACAGTTTATGTCCAACCCATGTTTACTACTTCCCAGATATTGGTAAGAGAATCCTTGGCTTTAATACAGAAATTCAAGGTAAAAGATTTACAGTAGGTACAAGAAAACCTTCACTTTACCAAATGGAAAACACAGAAGACTCAAATAACTCACAGAATCCCATAAACAAATACACAAAACATATAAAGAGACTTATACTAGCCAATGAAAGATCAATACAATTATCCTCAAACAAGGAGTGTGTGTGTGTGTGTGTGTGTGTGTGTGTGTGATATCAGGTTGAAATAGAATAAAATAACTAAGCTAAACTTGGTGTTGGTACAATTCACAATGGTCTGCCTGGAAGCTGACAGACTTAAGTTCTAGTTCTGAATATGTCACTAGCTCACTTCACAAACTTTCAATTTCTTGGACTTCACTTTCTTTATCTACATAGTAGGTGGGGTAGATTTGATGACCCAGATTTCCTTTGTGCTCTAGAATTCTATGGTAATTTGGTTCCTCAATAAAATAATTAAATATTTCATGAAGCTGTTCTATATGCAAGACAAGTCACCTATGTGCGTATAGAGCCAGATACAGGGATTATGGAATGGGGTGGGGTTGGGTCTGATCACTGAGGATCCAGTTCTTATGACATTCCCATATGTGTCCTTCCTGGTGGTTTATACAGCATATATTCAGCTATTTCCTGGCCTGCTTATAATCCAATCACATGTAGAAACTTCTTCTTAAGACTACTTACTATGAGTGACTGAAAGGCTAATGCTGTGTGGTGATGAAGAATCTCATGGTTGGCTATAAAGCCAAAGGGGTAAATGACTCAGGAGGTGAGAAGGAAGGAAGGAAGGAAGGAAGAAAGGAAGGAAGGAAGGAAGGAAGGAAGGAAGGAAGGAAGGAAGGAAGGAAGGAAGGAAGGAAGGAAGGAAGGATGGAAGGAAGGAAAGAAGGAAGGAAGGAAGGAAGGAAGGAAGGAAGGAAGGAAGGAAGGAAGGAAGGAAGGAAGGAAGGAAGGAAGGAAGGAAGGAAGGAAGGAAGGAAGGAAGGAAGGAAGGAAGGAAGGAAGGAAGGAAGGAAGGAAGGAAGGAAGGAAGGAAGGAAGGAAGGAAGGAAAGGCCAGCAGATGACATTAGTGAACAGATCAATGGATTTGCCTAGCAGAGAGCAACGAAGGGGAAGGGACCCCAGCTCAATGGAGGCTGCAATTCACAGCTCAGTAATATTATCAAAGGTCACTGATAGCCCTACAAGGGGGTGAACAGCAGCTTCAAGGCAGAGAAAAAAATCGAGCAAAGATTTTGCCTAAGGAATATGAAATTCCCTGCCAAAATGTGTTTGTTGGGCATGTGTCTTTCTGCCATTACTGGAGTGGCTATATGCAGTAGAATCATGATATGAGAGGAGGGTGGAATCTTTGTTGTCACTTATTTTGTTTTGCTTCTTAATAAACTGTCATTGGCTTTGAACTGGATATCATTGGTCATTCTGTGAAAAGAAACATATCAGTGGGGGCTCATGAGCATTATTCTGAATATATCTGAAACTGATACAAAATTTTTTTTAAGTTGGAAGTAAATAATAAACCAGAGCAGTTGGGTGGCTCAGTGGATGGAAAGACAGGCCCAGAGATGGGAGGTTTGGGGTTCAAACATGGCCTCAGACATCTCCTAGCTGTGTCCCCCTGGGCAAATCATTTAACCCCATTGCCTAGTCCTTATTGTTCTTCTCCTTTGAAACCAATACATAGTATTGATTCTAAGACTGAAGGTAAGACTTTTTAAAATAAATAAATATTACCTTGTTTGGAACAGGTCTAGGGGGTTCTCTTAGTAAAGATCATCTCTTTGTGAACTAGAAAGGCATTTAATCTTTATAGGGTTTAAGATGACCAGAGGCTCAATATGAATCAACTGTGTAATATGAATGCTCCAAAAAGAGTTAATGAAATCTTAATTTACATGAATAGTTTTCATATTATGGGAGTCAAAAATATACTACTTAGTAATGATCAAAATTAAATGTATTGTGCTTAATTCAGGGCACTAATTAAATTGTTAACAAACAGAAATACATACAAAGGAGGCAAAGTACAAAAGCTTGAAGAAGGTAAGAAGCAGCATCATAAATAGAGTTGAAGAAGAAGATCAAAGAGAGAAAATAGGAAGTCCTGGGTTCAAATGTGACCAGATACTTCCTAGCTGTGTGACCCTGGGAAAGTCACTTGACCCCCATTGCCTAGCTCTTACCACTCTTCTGCATTAGAACCAATGTACAGTATTAATTCTAAGACAGAAGGTAAGGGTTTATATAAAAAATAATAAAATAAAATAAAATAAAAAGTAGAAAGTTATAAATAGGCCCATTTCAGCAAAACATAAACATTTTCTAACTCAGTCTACCCAACCCAACAATAGAATGGTATACCTTGAAGAACAGTGATCTCCCCATCACAAGAAATGTTCAAGTGAACACTACAAGAGCACATCTTGCAATGTCAGTCAGATTGGTAAACTCCTCAAGTTCCTTCCAACTCTGAGATCCTATGATATGTCCGATAACCTTCTAGGCTCATAGATTTAGCAGAAAAAAGGGATCCTGGTTATCCTCTAACCCAACTCCTCTGTATTATAAATGAGGAAAGGAAGATTCAGAGAAATCGGTGAATTGCCCAAAGACATAAAATAATAATAATAAGCCATCATGGACCGGTCATTCTTTAACAGTCTGCTCTTTGGGAATGACAGTTTTAAAACGAATCTACATAATTAACATTTTCTCCATCACTTCCTTAAGTCTAGACAGTCCACAAAACAATAAATAAAGCCTGACTTGGCAGTCTTTGCCAGTTTCTAAAGCATAAATGCTCACAGGGTAAATTGGTTCTCAGGAGCCGGCGTGAGCTGGCTCCATCACAGACCCTGAAGGAAGGAGGGACGGAATTCTTACTGGAGCCCAGATCCTCCGTTCCTCACGCTTCTTGCTCAGAGTTCTCTTCTGTTCTTTCCATCTGTACATGGACTTGATTAGGAGAGAAAACAATGAAAAGCTAAAAATGAATCCCAAAGCGTCCGTCCTGGAGAAGAAGCCCCTTCAAGCCTGCCCTGCCATCCTTTCTTAGAGGAGGGGGGTTGGGAGATGAGAGGTGGCCTGATTACATGAAGCATCACTTCTCCCCATATTACACCTTTACCGTTCCCTAATAAGCTATATTTTAATTTAAAACGGCAATTTACAATGCTATTCATTTACAACAACACAATCCATTGTAATCGCAATGCCATAAATTTATGTTTTAAGTAATTTTTAATGCTCGTAGCAGCTGGGTCTCTGAAGTGTGGAAATAGCTAACATTTTTCACCTAGTGCAGTGCAGCCAAGGAAAAAAAAGGCCTGCTCTTTAATTATCTAACCACCAAAGACAGCATGTGGAGACTAGAATAGGTATAATTGCAAAATAAGGAACAATTGGTCTGAGGCAGAGTGGAAAGTCTTTAAATGTAAACATGTAAATGCCAAGACACAGCAGGTAAGGCCCAGAGCAAAAATATCTAAATTCACAAAGATCTGTGGTTTTAAGCTGAAATGATTAAAAGGCAGCTATTATTAATAAGGTGGAAATAACAGCGCTGAATAGAGCTCTGAGCCAAGGGGCATTCATTGGTGGTTTGTTTGTAACGATGGCATGGAAGGAACTCACCCGCTCGCTCAGCGCCACTATCCAGGTCAAAACAAAACATGGACAGTAATCAACAGTTAGCAGACTTTGGGGTCTGGATACTGGCTCGCCTATAGGAGCACCCCTGGACTGGACACCCCGATATTTCTACAGGACTGAAAATGCAGCCATGGCAGGGAAGAAAGGCAGACAACGGGGAAATGGGCAGTGTTTTAAAAGAAAGATAAATAAAATGAGGGAAGTTTTGTACCCTGAGGGAAGGCTTGGACTTTTTCCCTAGTGCCAGCCTCTGTCACAGCAGGCAGGGCAAGAGAGGAATCCCCCCACCCAAGATGATCTTTTCCCTTTTCTTCTTCTGCCCTGGAGCAAGGACTCCCTTGCTTAAGTTACATGTCTGCATGACACCAATATTGTCAAACATTTATCTTTTATTTGTTTTAAGTAGTATGTTCTGGAACTATTAAAGCATTTCTGCTCCCACGTAACTGAAAATATGAAAATTTAAGAACAAAGAGGAAGACAGCATTGATATCTGATCAGAAAGAAGATATTACTTAAGCTAAAAGTGCAATAATACTTAATAATAATAACTAAGATGTATATAGCACTTGAAGGTATGCAAAGTGTTTTTTTAAACTCTTACCTTCTACCTGTGGATTTAATACAGTGTATAGCTTCTAAGGCAGAAGGACAGTAAGAGCTAGGCAATGGGGGTTAAGGGACTTGCCCAGGGTCACACAATTAGGAAGTATCTGAGGTCAAATTTGAATCCAGGACCTTCCATCTTTAATCCTAGCTCTCAATCCACTGAGTTATCTAGCTGCCCACAAAATGTTTTAAAAGTCAGGATTCTCACAACCGGAGTAGTTAAGTGCTATTTTTCACCTTGTTTTATAGCTGAGAAAACTGAGGCTGAGAAAAATTAAAGGATGTTTCCAGAAGTGGATTAAAACTCAAGACTTTTTGATTCCAATACTTTATCCATTGTTTTTCCCACCTAGCTGTCTTAATAATAGTTACAGTAATAATTAACTTTTATGTAGTGTTTTAAGAGTTTCAAAGAGAAGCACATGTTATCTGATTCACTTTAAAATCCTGTAAATTAACTGCTGCGATTAGCTCCATTTTACAGATGAAGAAAATGAGGGTGAGATAAGTCAAATGACTTGCTAAGGGTCTCATAGCCAGGAAGTTTCTAAGGAGAAAAAGGCAGTATTGGACTCACCTTCTTGACTCTAAATCCAGTGCTCTTCTCCACTGTGCCATCTAGCTGCCACCATATATAATTTTTTAATTTTATTTTCCATTTTTCAAAGATGTAGACATTAGATCAGCATAATACAGTGGAAAGAGCACTGGTTCTGGAGTCAGAAGATGCAGGTTAAAATATTGCTTCTGAAAATTTGGAAAATGAGGGGATGCCCTTCAATTGGGGAATGGCTGAACAAATTTTGGTGTGTGTTGGTGATGGAATACTCTTGTGCTCAAAGGAATAATGAACTGGAGGAATTCCATGTGAACTGGAACAACCTCCAGGAAGTGATGCAGAGCGAAAGGAGCAGAGCCAGGAGAACATTGTACACAGAGACTGATACACTGTGGTACAATCGGATGTAATGGACTCCTCCATTAGTGGCAATGCAGTGATCCTGAACAACCCAGAAGGATCTATGAGAAAGAACACTATCCCCATTCAGAGGAAGATCTGTGGGAGTAGAAACACAGAAGAAAAACAACAGCTTGATCACATGGGTCGAGGGGATATGATTGGGGATATAGACTCTAAATGATCACCCTAGTGCAAACATCAATAATATGGAAATAGGTCTCGATCAATGACACATGCAAAACCCAGTGGAATTGTGCATAGGCTTTGGGAAGGTGGGGGGGGAGGGGAGGGAAAGAACATGAATCATGTAACCATGGAAGAATATTTTAAATTATTTAAGTACAATTTTCAAAAATAAATAAATAAATATTGATTCTGATGCTTACCAGCTCTATGACCTTGGAAAATCCCTTAACCTCTCTGAGGCTCAAGAACATCCCAATATTTCTGCTTTGGCCATCCCAATATTTCTACACTATCAAAAATATAGCCATTGCAAGGAAGTTCATCTTTAAAATAAGAAGGTCAGACTTCATAGCTTCTGGGGTTCCTCTAAGGGCTAGGTTTTTGATCTTCAAGTGCAGCACTAGCAATAGGTTTTTGATGAAATGTCTTCATTAAAAAATGCTACAGTGAAAGAGATTCATGCAATGCTTGAAAAATAGAATCAGTTTCACTTTTTGGTGCTGTCATTCGGGGTTTCCCTTGCCTGGTGCTTCCTAATTTTCTTCTTGATGAAAGTATTTATGCTAAGTTTTTTGTGTACTTTATAAATTCCTTTCCTCTTGTTTTTAATCCTAAAATGTTTTCCAAAATATTTTTTGCTCTTTTCTCCTTTGCTAAAGAATTAAAGTAGATGTTGATTTAATTTGGAAGAGCTTATTGAGTTTTTTAATGATATTATTTGGTAGTTTCTATATCTATTACGTTCTGACTTTCTTCTTGATATGGGTTGGAATTTATAAAAAGTATTACTAGGATACATTTTTAAAATTATTTTTAATCCCTTACTTTCCATTTTAGTGACAACTCTAAGACAGAAGAGCAAGAGTTAGGCAAATAGGGTCAAATGATTTGCCTGGGATCATACAAAAGAAAATATCTGAAATCTGATTTGAACCCAGGACTTCCCAACTTCAGGTCTGATGTTTATCCACTGAGCCTTTTAGGACACTAGCCATTATAGTACATTTTTAAATGGTTTTACCTGTTTCCTCTGATATGTGCCTTAAAGTAACCCTGTTATGTTGGTACTGCAAGGCTCCCATTGTAAAGATGAAGAAACTGAAGTTTGGAGATGTTAAAACACTTGTTTGGGGTCATACAACTTTGAATTAGAACCAAAGTTATCAATATTCTATCTAGTATTTCATTGTTGAAGAAAATATTCATGCAACAGTGACTGAGGCTTCAATGAAGTCTCCAATCTATTATTAGTCTCGTGTTTTATTCTTGAATCTTCCCTAAGTCTCTATCCTGGGTCCTTTTCACTCTCTACACTTATATTTTTTAATTCATTAGTTCCCACGGAGTTCATCATCATCTCTGTGAAAATTACTCTAATATGTACATATTTAGCTCTCATCTTTCTCCTAAGCTCCAACTGAATATGTCTAGCTGTTTACTAGGAATTCCAAACTGGATGCCTCAAGCATCTCAAACTCAACTTGTCCAACTAATTCTCTTCAGTTGGTCAATAAGAAATTATTAAGTGTCTACTATGTATTAGATGGGCAACTAGGTCGTACAATGGACAGTGTGCTTGCTGTGCTTTGAGTCAGGAAGACTCATCTCCCTAAATTAAAATCTGGCCTCAGAAACTTAGGAGCTATGTGATCCTAGACAGGTCACTTAACTCTGATTGCCTCAGTTTCTTCATCTGTAAAATGAACTAGAGAAAGAAATGGCAGATCACTCCAGTATCTTTGCCAAGAAAAACCCAAATGGAGTGACAAAAGAGTTAAACAGGACTGAAATGAGTGAACAGCCATGTACTGGGCTCTGTGCTAAGCACTGGTCATACAAAGAAAGGCAAAACAGTCTCATAGTCTAATAACCATGTCAAATCTGGAAAGCAAAAGAGTTACAAGGAAAAGAAAGGAAAAAGAAAAGCCATTTTCTTTGGCATTTGGTGATCTTGTATGAAAGGGCTAATTCACCTGATTTCTTTATGAGAAACAATTTAGGTAAGGAGAAGAAAAAGAACCTTGAAGGAATCACTAAACAATCATAATAGCCTGTGACATGAAAATAAGTTACATTTCTGTAGGGACATTCTTACTACATAAACACATGAACAAATTACAAGTTTATTATCTATAGCATTTTGTGACTTTAGAAATTATCTGATTTATAGCCTTATTCAGGTCAAGTTTTATAAAAGAAAATCTGAATTTTCCTAGAATGAAAAATACTATGCAAGCCTGACTGAATAAGACAAATATAGCTATGAACGGAGTGCTTTTCTTATGACTTGAGCAATGAGTTCTCTTTTATCACTGCTACTAATTTTTTGACTCTAAAATGCTGATTTAATTGCTTTCATCTACCTTGCTTCATCTACCACACAATGAAATAATAACCAGTTTGTTATGGCCAAGTCTACACATGTACAACTGTCAGCATAATTCAAGAAAAATCATCTATAGATACTTTCTATTACTTGAACCCTGAGTGTTGCTTTCCTTAAATCTACAAAGTGGCAGCAAGTCAGTGTATTCATTATCCAGTGGCATAGCACAACAGCTGAGTTGCTTCATTCTTATGGAATTCTGCTTCATGCACCAGTCCATTAAGGCTGTCCCCAGTGCATGTATAATAAAGCCTTCCTAAAGGTCTAAAATATCCCTGACTGGGCACCAGGAGATAGTCAGTCTGCATATACCTACTGTTTCTACACTGTTTCTCTCCATCACCTTGCCTGGGACTTCAAACAACAGTTCTGAATTGTAATAGAATGATGTGACTCACCAGAAGTTCTAGTATGATCTCCTAGGTAGAGAAAATGAACTAGTAAATCTGCACAAGTTGACCCCAAAGGCTTGCTACAGAACTCAACCTTGTCCCACATACCTCAGAAAGTCAAAATCCAGAAACTTGCTTAAACTTGGATAACAACATGACAATGCTCTAGAATATTGCAATAGTGCTCAACTTGAGAATAGAGAAACAGGGAACATTTTAGCATATATATGTATGGAATTCCCAAAATCTGAAAAAGAGTATTGGCATCTAGCTGTGGTCAGTTCTTTCCCCACAAGATACACTTAAGACAGATACTGAGACTGGTGGAATGTGAATTTTTCAGTGTGAAAAGAGGTTGAGTCAACTTTGAGAACCTAGCCTGGAGGAAACTACAATCAAAGGGGAAGGAGCCAGAAAGTGAGCAACAGTAGCATATAAGGAAACTAAAATTACCAAAGATCTCAGGAGGAAGAAAACTTAATTAAAGATCTTAAGCACAAGCAGATAAACCAAAAAGATCTTTCAGACATTTCTGAATAATGTCCTGCATAGAAGAAAATCAGCATAATAGAAAAAATTGAATCTGCAGTAGAAAACTTCACTACAGAAATAAAAGAGAAAATAATTGTTTCTGAAGGCAAAAACACAGAAATAAAGGATGATCTGGAAGAGGAGCAAAAAAATTAATATTAAAAGAAGATATGATCTCCATACAAGCAAGAAAGAGATCTTGAAGACAAGATGCATAGACATTTTAAGGATTATAAGGTTCTCAGGAGCACAAAACAAGTTAAAAAAAAAAACAACCTCTGAACAACATGGTTCAAGAAGTAATTCAAGAATCTAAAACAAGAAAAAGAATGAGAAAAATCAGTCTTCCCCTGCAACTCATTAGCCTAACAGCAATCAAAATAGTTCCAGGACTACCAATCTTACCTCCCTGTGAACTTTTATCTCTGTCTTTGCTCCAGCATCTGATTCAGCACCAAATCACTAATCACAATAACCATGCCACAAGTCATCATCATCTTCCTCATGACCAAAACCTAGGGCAATAATCAATTGCATCTTGACTCCTGAGGCAGTAAAACCTGAATTCTAGTGTATATACACTTTAATCCATTTATAGGGCTTCCTTCCCATTGAAAGTACATGCTTTCCAATATCATGGATGAGTCAGGAAGGACAATCACCCTTTCATGAGTGGCAGAATCTTCAGACTCTTTTCTGCTTCTCTCCTGTTGCTAAAATTATCATTATCCTGGGCCTGGAGGAAAATAATAATTCTAAAGGACAAAAGGACAAGCAATAGTCACAGGTTACACAGGTAAAACTAAATGTTTTTATTTTTATAAGCAAACTCAATAGAGGAAGTATAGTATAGTAGATGGTGTACTGTGGCCATTTATGAGTCCCTTAATCTCTTCAACCTCAGTTTCTTCATCAGCAAAATCAAGAAGAACTGGACTAATCTCTGTGATCCCTTTTAGCTCTTAATCTATGATCCTGTGATTATATAGCTGACTTCCTTTCCTAACTGACACTGGAACATTTCCATCACTCTAGTGAAGCATGCTGCACCTTCAGAACTTTTCCCAAATAGGAGATTATTAAACTCATTCAGGTGAAAAGAAAGAGGACCTGGACTAGAGTGCAGTTCCTGTGAGTGAAGATAAAGGGAGATGTGCTTATTGGATGTTTAGCCAACAAGATTTGGAAAACTATTAGATATGGCAAAAAAATATTTAGTGTGTAGAAGAAGTGTCAAAAATATTATGGAGTTATTGAGTCATTGTCCTTGGCCTGGAAAGGACTGCAGAGATCCTGTAACCCAATATCTCTAATTTACAGGTGAACAAATTGAGGCCTGAGAGATAAAATAACTTTCCTAGAGTTCATTTCTGCTTAATTTTGTTTGAACAGCTGAAGGTAGATGTGTTCCAACAGTTTTATAAAAACATTTAAGTCCATAACCCTGAGCATGCTTATGAGTTCTCAGTGGTTGGTCAAGAAAGGATTTGGAGACTAGAAGAGATTGTACGGAGTGTTTTAATCACAGACCACTGTTATCCCCTTTTACAAATGAGAAAACTGAGATCCCCAAAGAGTAAATCATTTGCCCAAGGAATATACACACTTGGGTCATAGGTAGGCAGAGCCTAGAACTAAATCCCAGTCCTCTGACTCCAAATACAGCATATTTTCCACTTCCAACAACAAAATTCTTCAACCCATAAATATTTTGCCTTGACTAATAGTAACAGAAACAGGAATTTAAAGTACAAGTTTAAAAAAAAGACATATGCAGGCTGAAACCTGACTTTCTGATTTACTTTTTCCAAGGACTAGATCTAGCATTACTCCGTTTTTAATTGGATTCTCGTATGGGGCCAGAAAAAAAATTGTCTTCAGCCACCTGGTTGGGGGGGTGGGGGTGGAAAGTACTCTGGATGTGGAATCAAAGGATTTGGGTTAGGAACAGCTAGGTGGCTCAGAGGATAGAGAACCAAGCTTGGAGAGGGGAGGTCCTGGCCTCAGACACATCCTAGCTGTGTGACCCTGGACAAGCCACGTTACTCCCATTGCCCAGACTTTACCACTCTTCTGCCTCAGAACCTATTGGTTCTGAGGCAGAAGGTAAGAGTTAAAAAAAAAAAAGAATTTGGGTTTGAGATTTTTTTTAGCATTTCCTACCTACATGACTTTGGTAAGTCACTTTGTATTCTTAGGGCTGTTTACCTCCTGTACAAAATGAATGCTTAAAACTAGATCGGGGATTCTGAATCTCAGGTACACTATTTAAAAAAAAATATTGATAACTATATTTAATAGAATTGATTTTCTTCATAATATTACCTATTTTATGTTATACATTTTAAGAGATTATCCTCAGGAAAGATATATTGACTTCTCCAAACTGCCTTAGGGGTCCATGGCACCAAAAGAGGTTAAGAACCCTTAAAAGAGATGATCTATACGATTCCTCATGATCCAACAGTCTATGATCTGAGTCCTTTGGGTTGAGAAGAGCTCATTCTTATTTACCTTGATTTTTCTTGGTTAAGGTCTTACAAAATTAAATAGAACGTCTTAATTTCAACATATAAATAGAAATGAAATGTTGTTCAGTGATATATTTTAAAGATGACTTTCCTTTGCTTAGAGGAATACGTTAGTACACCTGGGATGTAACTCACCAGTGTTGGACATATCTCATATCCTCTTTGCCTCAACTAATGTAAACTAAACTAGACATGAAGGTCCTTCTCGGATAACCATTACCTCATGGGGAAAGGGGGTAAGAAATTAGCATTTTTTAGTATGCTTTATTTTAATGAAAAGAGGCTGTCTGTGGCCATTGCTTCTTGGAAGCAAAAAAGGAGGGGCTTTTAAAAAATGTTATTACTAGCTTTTCAATTCTTACATTTGTCATTGATATATGTGGCATGAAAATAAAGAATGCATACATAACATAAAGGCTGAGTAAATATACATTAAGGAGAACGAACCCATCAAGTGATTTTCCCCTTATCTGCATTTGCAGGTTGGTTAGATCCATCAATGCACGCACAGCCCAACTCTATAATTCCATTACGGTTGGGGAAGAGGACAGAAGGCGGTGGGAGGGTTGGAGGTGATGCCACATAGTGGATAGTGAAATCCAGCCAAGTTTCATTTTTAAATCTCTTCTGCAGGATAGGGGCAAAGTATCTATAATAATTTTAAGGACATTTCCCAAATGTTTATTTAGATAAAAGATTGATAACAGTAAAACTCCAAAACCCACAGCCAGATAACTAGGTTTTATTAATGACCTGCCATATGCCGTGGCCGGATAATTAAAGTTTTTTCCCCCCCAAAGGAAGAGAGTGGACAAATTTATTTGATAGTTTGATAACCATGGGACACTGGTTGAAAACTATCGATATAATCGGAGCTCATTCGATTTGCTCAAGACAGCCACTCCTATCAGCTAATTTCACCTGTGAATAGTTAATTATCCCCTGAATGCATATGGGTGAGCCATTAATAAAATTTGACTATGTCATAGTTTTTTTGTCACCCACATGTGCCTTTTATCTCCTGAATCTCTCTTCTTTTTCTTTTTTTCCCCTTGCTCTCGCCTTTAAAAAAATGCTACAGAAGACAGATGTTCACTGTGTGGGTATTTCAGCAGGGCTGCGTTATAGATGGCATGCAGCACGGATCAGGAATGCTCTTTTAGCCTGAGAAGGACTGGGTCTGGGTACATAATGAAGTCACTGAGGCATGAATGATAATGGAGAGCTTTATTGGTTCACATCTCTATGCCTCCCTCAGGACAGTGGCTCTTCAAACCCAATATGCTCCCTCTTTAAAAAGGGTTAGAGTGGGGTAACGGGGCCAATATCACAGAATTCTGCTTTTCTGTCATTTGGAATAGCTTCAGTTGTTCTACTGAGATCAGTTCAGAATGTAATAGCACACACTGGACCACCTCTCTGGTTCATCCAGTCCAGTATCTGGTCTCTACCATTGGTAGCAAGGGGCATGTTATGAGACTATATGACATCACACTTGCCATCCTTTATGTCAGCCTCACATTTTAAGCTTATATCTCTAAACAACCTACTTTACATTAGAAAATTATCCCCTTTTAAAAAAAAAATCCTACTTTCTATTTTAGAATCAATACTATGTATTGGTTCCAAGGCAGAGGAGCAGTTAGGGCTAGCAATGGGGGTTAAGGGACTTGCCCAGGATCCCATAGGAAGTGTCTGAGGTCATATTTGAACCCCAGATCTCCTGTCTCTAGTCCTGATTCTCAATCCACTAAGTCACCTCGTTTTCCTCTGTCCTTTTGTTTTAAAATACTGAACCTGTGATTAAATTAACTTAAGGACCTTCTGAAAACTTCCTCTAGGAACACAGATTGAAACAGGCTCCACAATTTAAACAGGCTCCACAATTTATAATCTTAGAGTTGACCTCTAATAGTTGCTCAAAGATAAAGCAACTTGCTCAGTATCAGAGCCAGTGGGCATAGCAGCAGGACTTGATCTCAGTTCTTTTTGACCCTGAGATCTATTCTCTAACCATTCACCCCACTGACTCAACACTTAGAATGGTTATGTAAGCCATTGATTTAGCTAGACAATTTTGGCAGCTATGTTTTCTTCCTGTCCCAGATTATGAGTGGAAGGGCAATATTAGGTAACGATGAGAATTCTGAACATAACTTAGAAGAACCGACTTTAATTTTTTTTAACTCTTACTTTCTGTCTTAGTAATAACTCCAAGACAGAAGGGCTAGGCAAACGGGGTTAAGTGACTTGCCCAGCATTCCATTGGCAGGAAGTGCCTGGCGCCATATTCAAAATCAGGTTCTCCTGACTCCAGTCCTGATGTTCTATCCATTGTGCCACCTAGCTGCTCCTTGGATTTCAATTCTGATTCCATCACTTAAGAGTTGTAATACTGGGGACAGGCAGCTAGGTGGCTCAGTAGATTGAGAACTAGGCTTCAAGGCAATGGGTCCTGGGTTGAAATCTGACCTTGAAGACTTTCTAGCTAAGTGACTCTGGGCAAGTCATTTAACCCCAACTGCCTAGCCCTTGCCACTCTTTGCTCTTGAGAACTGATACTCAGTATTGATTCTTAGACAGAAGGTAAGGGTTAAAAAAGATAGTTTACACCTCACACCTAGCAGATTGGCTAACATGACAGCAGAGAAAAGCAGTGAATGCTGGAGGGGATGTGGCAAAGTTGGGACATTAATGCATTGCTGGTGGAGTTGTGAATTGATCCAACCATTCTGGAAGGCAATTTGGAACTATGCCCAAAGGGCACTAAAAGACTGTCTGCCCTTTGATCCAGACATAGCACTGCTGGGTTTGTACCCCAAAGAGATAATAAGGAAAAAGACTTGTACAAGAATATTCATAGCAGCGCTCTTTGTGGTGGCAAAAAATTGGAAAATGAGGGGATGCCCTTCAATTGGGGAATGGCTGAACAAATTGTGGTATATGTTGGTGATGGAATACTATTGTGCTAAAAGGAATAATAAGGTGGAGGAATTCCATGGAGACTGGAACAACCTCCAGGAAGTGATGCAGAGCGAGAGGAGCAGAACCAGGAGAACATTGTACACAGAGACTGATACATTGTGGTACAATCGAAGGTAATGGACTTCTCCATTAGTGGCAATGCAATGTCCCTGAACAACTTGCAGGGATCTAAAAAATACTATCCACAAGCAGAGGAGAAATTGGGGGAGTAAAAACATTGATGAAAAGTAACTGTTTGACTACAGGGTTGGAGGGGATATGACTGAGGAGAGACTCTAAATGAACACTCTAATGCAAATACCAACAACATGGAAATGGGTTCAAACCAAGAACACATGTGATACCCAGTGGAATCGTTCATAGGCTATGGGAGAGGTGGTGGGAAGGGGGGAGGGGAGGAAAAGAAAATGATCATTGTTTCCAATGAATAATGTTTGTAAATGACCAAATAAAATAATGTTTAAAAAATAGTTTATTATGAAAATTTTCCATTTGATTAATTTTGTTATACATTTAAACTTCCTAAAATACAGATCTGATCATGTCATTTTTCAACTCAACAATCTTCAGGGATTACCTTTTACTTTTATAAGTTAAAGCACAAACTCCTTTGTTTGGCTTTAAGAGCAAACCCTTTACAATCTGGCTCTAGTCTGTGTGACCCTAGGCAAGTCAATAAACCACAATTGCCTAGCTCTCCCTGCTCTTCTACCTTGGAACCAATACCCAGTATTAATTCTAAGAGAGAAGGTAAGAGTTAAAAAAAAAAAGACTTATGTGACCTACTTCAAGCAAAACTCTTAAGTCTGCTTAAGCACTGTTTTTCCATCTATAAAATAGGCATAATATTATTTATATCTCTTGCTTCACAAGGTTGTTGAGGATCAAATGAGAAAATGCATCTTAAAGTTCTTTAGAGTATTTTATATACAAAAGTAGGCTAATAATATGCAAATATAAGCTAATTAAAAACAAAATGCAAGCTAATCATAATTATGCATATCATGCGCTTACTATTTACTAAGTAAAACAGTGATTTTGTTTGTCCTGAGCTTACCTTTCTCAAGTCTCAGTGGTTCCTATTTATTCTAATGTTTTGGAATTTGGCAAACAACTCTCTGTTCATCTGATCCATTCCCTTGAAGATTTTGTATACTTTTCAGTTCCTTGTTTGTTTCTTAGCTGGATTTTTAATTTCATCCTAAACATTTCATGTCAAGAGAACTTAAATAGTAAAATTGGAAGTAAAGAAATCTTTTAAGTAAGTTATTGCACTCATTGACCTAAACTTGCCACAGGTAGAAAATTCATGAATCTATAGGTTATCCTTCCCATTGATCAGTCAAGAATGAAGTTTGTATCCATCAGGCCAACAGTCTTCATCTACTATGTGTTAACCAATACATTATGAATATAAGGAGGGATCTTTCTGTCCAGAACCATACTTTTAATGTTCCCCTCTTCATTTTTACCTACATTATTTAAGATAAGCAAAGGGAACTTCTTAATCATTTTTATAATGTCCACAGTCATTGGACTTCTGAAATTTCATAGAGTTTCCCTTGAGCAAGAAATGTTGTCTTTTTTTTAAACCCTTACCTTCTGTCATAGAATGGATATTAAGTATTGGTCATAAGGCATATGAGCTGTAAGGACTGGACAACTGGACATAGATGACTTGCTCAGGGCTACACAAGAAAGAAAAGCAAGAAATCTGATGACTGTTTTCTGAGTCTAGGTATGAGCACCTTGCAATGTCACCTTAGGGCAATAGAACTAACTATAATGTTAGGCTCAATGATATTTGAGATCATAATAATCAGACATTTGGATTTTATCTCCATAAAGAGATGTTCCTGAAAGTATCTAGCATCAACACAATATTGAGATTAAAACTTGAGAACAAGTGGTAGAAACTAGATATTGTGGAAGAGAGAAAGATACTGAAGGAAATACAAGAACTGGATTTTGCAGTGTTCTCTCATGCAAGAAGGAGATAGAACTTTGGCTGCCACTGGGCGATGGGAATGGAATCTCCAGCTAAGAAAAGCAGGTGAGCAATTGGGGATACACCCTTTTTTCCTTCTGAACTGAGGAGTAAAGGAGAAAAACTCACTGAGCTTACCTGGCTACAAATCCCTTGTTAAACTGAAGAGATCTAGACTAACCATCTGTCTTTATAGTTGTTGGATAGAGACTTTTTCCCTTTGCGGAAAGGAATAGCGTATCCATCAGAAGATTTCCTTCAAAAGCTATATCTCTGTCTCAAGAAAATACATCATCTTGAAGATCTTAAGTTCTTCTGGGACTTAGTCCCTGGACCTGAGCTTCAACCCCTGAAGAAACTCTAGGTGGAAAATAGATTAGGGACTTCCTGTTCCCTCTTCCCTAACCTACTATACCAAACCTATCCCCTAATAAATAGATCTTTTAATTTACTGAGGAATCAGACATCTTCATCAATGTACTAAAGGGGATCATAGATAACAATCAGCTAAAGAAGAGAATAGTAACAGAGATTAAAGGGGATTTTCTCTTACCCTTCAGCTCTGCTTAGAGATCCAACTCCATTTTCTCTGGGACAGCTCTGCCTGAGGGAAGTGGTGTTCCTCTTTATCTGTTCCCTCCCTCTCAGTTACCTGTCAAAACTTTGGTTCCTGGTCCCCCACTAGTACAGTATACCAAGATAATATACCAAAAGGGGAATATGATTGATATAGAAAGAATGGTACTAAATTAGAACTTAGAATAGTTTTCCTGGCATATCTATGAAGAAAGGAAGAATTTATGACCAAACAAAAGATAGAGAACATTCATTATAAGATTAAAGTGAATAATATTAATTATGTTAAATTAAAAAGCTTTTATACAAACAAACCAATGTAAATAAGATTAGAAGGGAAATTATTTTATTGCAATTTCTCTAATAAAGATCTAATTTCTCAAATTTATAGAGAACAAAGTCAAATTTATAAGTATATAAGCCATTCCCCAACTGATAAATGGTCAAAGAATATTGAAATAAATAGAGAGGGGTGTTTGGGGTGGGATATGATGGTATTTAGGCTAGTATCAGAAGTATAACCTTGATTCTGGGAAGATCACCCAAGCACAGAGCTGGCAGAGCCAGACCCTGAGAAAACATACACCCACTAAGATGATATATAAAAGTTGTTTAATTTTAACTAGGGGAAGGTAAGAAGATAATTGGAAACCTTAAGCTAAAAGTATCTATCTAAACCCCACCAGATCTAAATGTCCTATTACCAGGAATCTTCTTGAATCAGCTCACCTATCTATCTATCTAGAGACCCAGATCTACAGTAACCCAAAACAAACCTCCCTTTTGGTGGTAATGGAGGTAGTTAAGCAGCTGGGCAGGACAGGACCCAAGGAGATGGTTTGGATCCAACAAGATCTCAACTAGAATCTCACAGATAGATGACTCAGTTGAACAGAATCACTCAAGAAGCTCAACAGATGGTTCAATCAGGTACAGGGACACAGGTAAGATGGAGAAGTCTAGATATAGCTCAGTCAGCAAAGGAAAGTATCTAGTCCCTCTCCGTGTAAAGAGAGAATGAATCCCAGTAACCAACTGACTCTTCCCCAGTAGAATTTTAGAATTTCTCACTCTGCTATAAGTCTGTCTCTACTCTCTGAACACACTTAACTTTACCTATAGCAATATGAACAATTTTCAAATTAAGAAATCAAAGTTATCAATAATTATATGAAAAAGTTCTAAGTCACTTTTGATTAGAGAAATGCAAATTTAAAAATGTTGAGGTACCACATCACTCTAACAGAATGGTCAATATGACAGTAAAGGAAACTGTTGGAGGGGATATGGCAAAATTGGGATACTAATGTATTGTTGGTGGAGTTGTGAACTGATCCAACTATTCTGGAGGGCAATTTGGAATTATGCCCAAAGGACTATAAAACTATGCATACCCTTTGATCATGTAATACCCCTAATGGGTCTATATCCCAAAGAGATCATAAAAAAGAGTAAGGACCTGCTTTTACAAAAATATTTAAAACAGCTCTTTTTGTGGTGGCAAAGAATTGGAAATTGAGGGATGTCCATCAATTGAGGAATGGCTGAACAAATTTCTCTGCCTTTCTCTTGCTTTATTGCATGTACTAGCATTCACAGATTCACTTTCTTGCACTGAATTTTTACCATTACCCAATCCTTTTCTATTATCTTTAACTACAGCCTCAGTCTCACTATTTCTTCTATCTCCATTAGTCACACTAAATAACTTAAGGGCCTGGCTTCATAACTCTTTCCTAACCATATCAGAGTATTTAAGCTTAGCTACAGAGTTAATTGTATTTTGCATTTCATGCAAATCACTAGCTTGCTTTGAGGACTTTAATTTGCAGTGTGAACAACAAGTGTACTTCTTATACCTAGTTTGTGTATTTTGTGTGTTCTTATTATTAATCTCATGTTTCTTCTTTAAAAAACAATTTCTAATCGAGCGACCTTTCCTGTGACAAAAGAAACATTCCCTAGTCTCTCTTTGCACTGGTTTTTCCTTGTAACTAGGTTTCTTGTAACTAAATGTTGTGTAAGTCCTTACTGTGTTCAGTCTTTTGACTTCATCAATCTCTTTTTGTTTTAAAATTTTCTCGGTCAGTTCTAACTTTTCTTTTAGGTCCTGTACTTGTTTACTTTGCTCTGACTCATTCTCATGTAGGTAACTTGCAGCCTCTCTCAATTCAATCAAAGTAACTGAATCATATTTGGGGAAATAGTGTCTGAAAAATTTTTTTCAAATTAGGTGTACAACCCCTTAGAAAGTGCCTAAGGACATGGCTAGCTGACTCTTCACTAGCGGCTTCTAGACCTAAGATTGAATCTGCCATCTCTGACGGATGGTCTATGTACGTGGCAGAATGTTCCCCTTTATCCTGCAAGATCTTGTCAGACTTAGTCCATGCATTAGGTTTTGAACAGCATAGTTTTATGGCCTGTAGCAAGTCCTTCCCTACATTTTCTCAGGTAAGACATGCAAGTGGAATTAGCAAAGTCCATATCTGCCCTTAGCTCTACAGTTGGCCAGCTAGTCAAATTGCTATCAGATCTAGTCTTCTCCAGGAATTGTTTCTGTTCATGGGGGCTGAACAGTTCTGACAATAGGAACTCGACATCCTCAAAATCAAGATCAAAGATCCTGAAAACCCATTTCAACTCCTTTTGAGATTTGAAAGGATTTTCTACAAATTTTTGGAATCGGCACCTTATGGATTCAAGTTCCTGTGGGGAGAATTGTCTATGGGCTTTGGAGTGCAGCACACCAGCATTACTGGACAATTTGGTGACCTCTTTTAGTAGACAGAGTTTTTCAGGGTCACAGTCCAGCTTGTTCTCATTTTCATCTCCATTTTCCTTAGGTACATTCTCTGTTTGCTCATTGTCCTTGCCCACAACCAGATCTAGCCCTTTTTCCTTATTCAATTGCTCAAACACAGCCTTAATCATGCTTTCTATGTTTTTATCAATGGCCAATATCTTTTCTGCCTTAAGGGGAACCACAAATCTAAAGATCTTAACTTGGGTTAGAGTTTGAAGGACAGCCACAAAGATCACATACACTTGACCCAGGACCTGCCAGAGTACCAGTTCATTTTGGAATGGCAACTTCAAAACAAATATTGTCACATTGCCAATATAATCAATAGTTTCCACTACCATATGGGTTATTCTACTATATAATATGTGTTAAACCCAAAAACACGCGATGGCTGCAATGACCACCACTCCAAAAACAACTTGCTTAAACATTATTACTTTCTTTCTGTACAATTCTGACTTTCACAGGATTGTGGGGTTCAGCCAAATTTAGAGGTGCCAATTATAATAAATGATAATCTATGGGGAACTATTTCTGGTTGTGGTAAAGGATATACTCTGGCTTGTGACTAGAGAGCTGCTAGGGGAAACCTCAGGGTACCTAATTATAATGGAGATACTACTACTAGGGGGAATCTTCAGGATGTCTATTTGTTATGGAGATAAAAGTACTTCTGAGAGATGGATGGAGAGATAGAGAGGGATACTGCTGGAGGGGTTACTCTGGGCTGCCTATTGATCCCTATTAATGGCTAATAAATTAAACTATTTCCTACCTTCCACCCTTCACCTCCCTTTTAGCCCCTCCCTTAACTACCCTCTTCTTGAAGCCTTTTGGCTTCCTCCCTCCCCCCTGAGTGAACTATAAGATTTTAGAGAAATATTCTTCACTCTTTCTTTCTCAAATAAAGGGGTTTATTGGGAACAACAGGATGGAAATTGAAGGTGAGTGGGATAGGGGTGTCCCTAGTCTACAAGGAGAATTAGGAGATTTGGGGAAATGTCAGTCTAGTCACAATTGTGACTCAGAGACAGCCAGAGAGATGGAGGACAACTGTTAAATCTTCTTCCTTCTTCAGTCAGATAATCTCTGTTTGAGTAATTCAAGTCCAAACTCTGTCAAAAACCACAAAGGTTTCTCTCTCTGCCTAGATCAGGAAAAGCCAGTCTCTCTCCTTTGGTCAGAAAACCCAAAGAGCCCAAATCTCCTCAGTTCATCTCCTCTGGCCAGCTCCAACTGCCTCTCCTGGGAACATTCCATTTGGAATCTTCACCTTGATTAGCAGATCAGGTCCCCAGCTTTGTTTCTTGCATGCTTGTCTTGTCTTGTAAGTCCTCTCTTTCTTCATGCCTCTTCCACAAAGAAGACAGAGAAGTAAACTCTGAAAAAAAAAGCTATAAGAAAATAAGAGGAGAATCAAAAAAACGATCCCTTAAATTCTCAAAATAGAAAGGGCACATAGAAGTGGCAATGCAATACAGCGTACTTATTGAATGAATACTATGTATAAGGTATTGTGTTAGGGAGACACAAAGACACAATCTCTATCTGTAGCGATAACTTGCAATCTTTCTGGAGAGGAAAAAATAAACAAAAATTATATAATGATGTAAAATTCCAAATGAGTAGAAAACATAGTAAATATGATAATTCAGAGAAGGAAGACATTACTACAGTGAAGGAAGGCTTCATGGATTAAGTAGAAGTTGAACTAGAACTTAAAGGATAGATAAAATTTAGGTTGCAAGGAGGCATTCCAAATGGATTAAATGGTATTAGAGGCACACCTTTGATTAAATTTGTCTGATTAAAGTGGCAGATTAGTAAGCGATGAGAAATGAAATTAGAAATATAGGTGAGAGGCAGATTGGTGCACTTTTAATTTCAATCTACGGAATGGATCTTGTTCTATAAATTATAAGTTTCCATTGAAAGTTCCAGGCAATACTTGAACCATTAATTCATTCAACTATTATTTATTAATAGTCTCCTGTGTGGAAAGCATTGTAATAGGCACTGAGAATGCTAAAATAAAAACAAAATTGTCCCTGCCTTTAAGAAACTTAGATTATATCAGGAGAGAGAGAGCTAATGTAAGTGGGGGAAGCTAGGAATTCTAACAAGAGTTCATTTCATGACTATAGGCAAGAATAGAGAAAGGAGGTGCAATGAATTATAGCAAATTTATATGTGAGAAACAAGTTTGTCTGGAACCTAAAATATATGAGGATGAGTAATCTATGGCAATTCCAGTAAGGTAGGCTGGAATCAGACTGGATAGTGTTTTAAGGCTAAACAGAGAAATTTGCATTTCATCCTAAAACCAATAAAGAGCCTCTGAAACTTCTTGAAGTGGATAGCAATGGGGTAAAATTTGTGCTTTTGCTTATCATTTTGGAATCTTGTGGAGGATAGACTGGAGAAGAATTGAGGCAAGGAGACCATTCAGGAGACTAATTAAAAAATGTAGAGAAGAAGCAATGAGAATGAGGGCTGGGTAAGTAAAGAGAAGGGGACAAATGGCACAGACATTGTGAAAACGTGATTACTTACTAAAAATGGAAATTGAAGAAGAGTAAAGGGTTGAGAATGACTACATTTTTGACCTCAAGGACTAGAAGAATGGCTCCGTACAGAGAAGAAGACTTTCTACAGAAAGAGGAAAGTTAGGAAGAAGTATAGGTTTGGGGATCAATCAACAAGTATTTATTGTGACTGCTATGTGCCAGGTATTTTGCTAGATGCTGGGTATTAGTACAAAGAATGAAATAATCACTACTCCCAAGTTATAGTGATATTCTCTAATGGGAAAGATAAATACACACATTTTTAAAATAGTATAAATATCAAAGGAATAAATATATACAAAGTAATTAATTGTAAGGCAGTTTACAAAGAATGGCACTAGCAGTTGGAAAGATCAGAAAAGCTTCATACTTCCAAAGATTTGTCTTAACCTATATCTTAGAGAAAGACAGTGACTCTATGAGCCAGAGGTAAAGCCTGAGCAGATTCCAGACATTTGAGATGACCAGTGAAAAGGTGTGGAGATAGGAAATGGAGAAGTATATGAGAGGAAAAGAGAGGCCAGTTTGGCTAGATCACAAAATGCATGATGGCAGTAATGAGGCTAGAATAAATAGGTTAAAGAAAAGATAATATTTGGGAAATCTTAAAGTTGGGATACCAATGGGAATATCCAAGTGTAGATATCCAATGGGCATTTTGACATATAGGACTAGTGTTCATGGGAAAAAACTAGGTATGATACATAGATCTTTGAGTCATCTGCATAAAAGTCAAAGGACTATTCTAGGTAGTTAAATTGGGAGATTAGATGAAGGATAGAATGGATATAGGAAAACCTAGAGGCAGAGAGACCATTTGGGAGTTTATTGCAAAGTATAAATGCAAAATGATAAAGACCTCATTTGGGGTAGTAGCAATAGGAAAAGAAAGAAAGGAACTGATACAAGAAGCATTATGAAGGATCAATAGAGCTTGTTGAATAATTGAATACAGGAGTCAAAAGGAAAAACAGTCAAAGATGGATTTCAGCAAAGCATTTTACCAAATTTACCATGGTGTTCTCATGAATAAGATAGTGATAGATGAACTGGGAAATACTATATGTAGGAATATTTGGATATTATTTTTAAAACTGAATGCAAATAGGTAGGTGGGTCTTAACCTGGAAGGAAGTCTCCAGTGAAATCATGCAGGAATCTGTTATAGACCCACTCTGTTCAGCATTTTTAAAGGTGATTTAGTGAGGTCACAAATCATATGCTCATTAAATATGTGGATAATATGTGATAAGGAAGATTTTTTATTAAACTGGATAACATAATCAGAATCTACAGATATCTCAACACCAAAATGGTGAACCAAATCTAATAAAATTGAATAAAAATGTATATAAAGTCCTTTATAGCACAGTGCTTTAAGTTTTGCAGAGTGCTTTCCCCCTAACAACCCTGTAAATAATATAATGAATGTATTATTATTATCCCTAAGAAACTGAGGCCTTGGGAGGCTAAGTGGTTGCACTGATCCTCAATGTAGTGAAGCTTCTAAAATGAGATCCATAATTATTCAAAAAAGATAGCCCCAACTATATAAACAAGAACATGAAGAATACCTATTTGATATGAATTTGGATGAACAGTCCAGAGATCTAGTCCATCAGTATATGTATATTTGGGATGGGCATTTCAAATGGATATTGAAGTAGGACAAGAACTGAAAAGTAGGAGAGAATTTTGCTGAATTGCCTTTGGGAAATTGTGTAGTGCTTTTAATGACTCTTGAGTTTCTCCCTGAGAGGTTCATCTTCATCAATATTCTCCCAGTGATGCTAAATAGCTGTGAAAAATTGAATGCCTCTGGAGAATTAAAGTTGCATGTCACCTATCTCTTAATGGACAGATGCATGATGGGAATGAATAGATTACAGTATATCACCAGTGAAGGACTGTGCAGGAGAAACACCATGAAAGATAGTATCAAAAGAAATATAACTGAAGAGGAAGTGAGAGAATCCTGCAAAGTGAAAGTAAGACAGCAAATTAAGAGTCTGTGTGCTCCATGTATTAACAAGAGATCTAAAGGTAGGTCTCTAGTATGTTTAGTGACCTTTCTCTGTAGAGTATGTCTAGGTAGACATAGACAAGAGATGACAAGGCATAAAATGATTATCAGCACTGTTAGAGTTAATGTCCCTACCAGTGAGCTTACAAATCAATGAAAGGACTGAATTTATAGAAATATATGAATTTTTATATTTATATGTTTACTTTCACAGATATGAAAAATTTATATGCAATTTTATACATGCACATATAACACATTGTACAAGGAATTGAAGAAGTATAGTTAGAAAACATTTTAAAGATAGCTAGGTGGACAATGGATAGGGAGTCAGGACTGAAATCAGAAAAATTTGAGTTTAAATAGAACCACATACACTTCAGAGAGCTCTGTGAACCTGAACAAATCACTTAACCTGTGTTGGCCTCAGTTTTTCCATTTTTAAAATGGAGATTTAATAGCACCTACTTCCTAGAGTTAACGTGGAAATAAAATAAAATAATTATTGTAAAGTACATAGCACAGTGTCTTGCACCTAGTAAGCATTATGTAAATGTTAGCTACATGAAAAATATCTGGTTTTAGTGACTTCAGGACAAATAAAAATCAATAGCATAGAGGCCCCCAAAATGTAACAGACTTTTTGAGGTGCATAAATAAAATCCAAAATAAGTATCCAAAACAAGGGAAGTAAGAGTACTCTGTCTTAATCAAATCGTACCTAAAATATCTTATTCTGTGTGTGATATTTTTAGAAGGATAGATGCAGGGTGGAATATATCTGGACTTTGGAAATCAATGGGCTACGAGAAAATACTAAGTTCCCCTTCACTATGGTTTATTGTGTAAAGACTAGATAACCATTTGTTAGTAATGATGTGCAGGGAATTCAGTTAAACTACAAATTGGATTATGGTCCTGTGAGGTCTGTAATTCTAGAATTTTGAACATAGAAGACTGAGAGAATGGTGGCATCATTAAAGGAAATAGGGAAATCAGTACCAATGTCAAAAGGCAACTAGATTGCATAGTGGATAGAGCACTGGATCTGGGGTCAGGAAGAACCATCTTCTTGAATTCAAAACTATCACTTAGCAGAAAACAAGTCATTTAGCCTTCTTTGCCTCAGTTTTCTCATCTATGAAGTTAGCTGGAGAAGAAAAATGGTAAATCACTCCAATATCTTTGCCAAGAAAATCAAAAATTGGGTCACAAGATTAAGATATGACTGAAAAAATGGTGAACGACATCCAAGTCAAATTAATGGATGAGTGGCATTATCAGTTGCATGATGGGAGTAAAGAATGTTCCACTCCTCAATCCCTACACACACAGATACATTTATGCATGCACACATGGAGTCAATAAACTGTTTCAAAACAAAGGAAAATTGGAGGAACACTACTCACTGGGGCAAGAAGAGACAGTAGCCCAGGCAGCAAACCATCTGCAAGAATGGGCAGAAATTGGAGGAGGCCAACATGCTGTGACTCCACCAGAGGCAACAATGATACAGAATGAGTAAAAGCCTGGTCCAAGCCACCCTACAAGGGTATAGAAGGCAGGAAACTTCACACTTAAATGTGGCAACAGAACCCTGAGGGCACAAGGGATCAGAAAGGGGCACCAGTTGGACTGAAAGAAGCCCCGTGCTCTCACATGGCAGCAGAGGGCTTGGAGGCAGCAGAGTGCAGAGCAGGAGATATGCCCATCCTAAGCCACTTGGCAGGGACAGGGAAACAGCAGAGCAGGGACCAAACAAGCCCACAAAATAACAGGGGAATGGCTATCAAAGGGTAAGGGCTGGACAAAATAGCTGCAAACCTCCCCAGAGCAAGCCAACAGGAAAACCTCCTTGATAGCCACATTGTGAGAAACAGACAGCCAAGCCTACCCCAAATACCAAAGAAGAGTATTCTCCAAGCTTGGAGAATTGCATCCTCTACAAAAGAAACAGAGAAGTACCTTAAAAGATAGATAAGGTAATGGGGGGAGGGACCAACTAGAAAAATAAGCAAAAGACAAAACAAGCAAACAAACAAAAAATTATGAATTTAAAAAGTTACTTTAGTGACAGGGAAGACCAAAATCAAATTCAGAAGAGGACAACAATAGCAAAAAGGAAAAAAGTAAAGTCACAAAGGAAAGTAAGAAAGGATGTCAGGCCCCAAAAGAACCCCTGGAAGAACTTTAAAAAGAAGCTAAAAAAAAAACAAAATAATAAAAGAATTGACAGAAAAACTCAATAACTAGGGAGAAAGAATTTACTAAAGGCATCAAACTCCCTAAAAAGTAGAGTAAGTAAAAAAAAAAGGTATGCACAAAAAAATTGAAGAAAATGACTCACTAAGTAATAGAATGGATCAAATGGAATGGAAGTAAAAAAAAAAAGATAGAAGAAAGGATTGGCCAAATAGAAAGGGAAACACAAAACCTCAAGGAAAAAGATAATTCCCTAAAAATTAGAATTGGGCAAATAGAAGCTAATAAAAACATAAGACATTAAGAAACAATAAGACTAAATTTTTAAAAATTGAAATAATAGAAGAAAATCTAAAATGCCTCGTTGGAAAAGCAATCAACCTAGAAAATAGTCCCAGGAGAAATAATCTAAGAACCATCAGAATTCATGAAAGAAAAAAAAGCTGGACACCATATTACAAGAAATCATCAAGAAAAATTTGATATCCTCAAATAAGAGAGAAAAATGGAAATGGCTAGATTCCACTGATCACTTCCTGAAAGAGATCCAAAATAAAATATCCCAGGACCATTATAGACAAATTCCAGAACTCCCAGGTCCAGGAAAAAAACCAACAAGCAGCCAGAAAGAAACAACATAGAGCTACAGTCAAAATTACATAAGACCTAACAGCCTCAATATTAAAGGACCAGAAGGCATGGAATATGATATTATGAAAGCCAAAGAACTTACAAACTAGAATTACATATACAGCAAAACTGAGCATAATCATCCTGGGGGAAAATTGATATCCAACAAAACAGAGGAATTTCAGACTTTCCTGACCAAAAAAAAATGAAGCTGAAATGAAAATTTTATGCAAAAATTTGACACTCAAAAAAATTATTTTTAAAAATCAGGAGTAGTATTCATAATCTCAAACAAAGCAGAGGTAAAAATTGATCTAATCAAAATAGATAAGGAAGAAAATTACAACATACTAAAAGGCACCATAGAAAACAACAATAGCAATATTAATTGTATATGCACCAAATGTCACAGTATCTATATTCCTAAAGGAAAAGCTACATGAGTAATAGGAGTAATAGATTGTAAACATTACTAGTGGAGGATCTCCACCTTCTCCTTACAGAACTAGATAAATACAACCAAAAAATAAACAAGAAAGAAGTTAATGAGGTAAATAGAACATTGGAAAAGCTGAATATGATGGACCTCTGGAGAAAACTTTTTTCTTTTTTTTTTCTCAGCAGTTCATGGTTCCTTCACAACAACTGAACACATAATAGGACATAAAAACCTCACTTTCAATTGTGAAAAAGTAGAAATATTAAATGAATACCTTTAGACCATAATCCCCCCCCAAACATTAAACTCAACAAAGGGCAGCAGAAAGACTAAAAATTAATTGGAAACTAAACAATCTTATCCTAAAGAATGAATGAATCAAGAACAAGTAATAGAAATGATCAACAATTTCATTTAAAAAATTACAATGAAGAGGCAACATATCAAAATTCATGAGATGTAGTCAAAGTGGTACTTAGGGGGAAATTTATAACTCTTAATGCTTACATCAAAAAATTAGATAAGGAGCAGATCAATGAATTGAGCATGCAACTAAAAAAAAAAAACCTAGAAATGGAACAAATTTAAAATCGTCTATTAAACATGAAATTAGAAATCTTGAAAGTCAAGGTAGAGATTACCAAAATTGAAAAAAAGAAAACTATTTAACTAATAAATAAGACTAGGAATTAATTTTGTGAAAGAATAAATAAAATAAATAGACCATTAGTTAATTTGAGTAGAAAAAGAAAGAAAGCCAAATTTTCATTATCAAAAATTGAAAAGGTAAAATCACAACCAATGAAGATGAAAATAAAGCAATTATTGGAAGTTATTTTGCCCAACTACGTGCCAATAAATCCAACACTCTAAGTGAAATAAATGAATACTTACAAAAATATAAACTATCTAGATTAACAAAAGGGGTAATAAAATACTTAAACAACCCCATCACAAATTGAACACGCTAACAAAGAACTCCCTAAGAAAAAGATCCCAGAGCCAGATGAATTCTATTAAATAAAAAATAATTGATTCCAATAATTAGATAAACTATTTAGAAAAATAAGGAAAGAGGTAATCCTTCCAAACTCTTTTTATGACACAAATAGCATATTGATACCTAAGCCAGGAAGGTATAAAACAAAGAATGAAAATTATCAACCAATATCCCTGATGAACACTGACACAAAATTTTTAAATTAAATACTAACAAGGAGATTACAACATTATATCATGAGTCATACATCACAATCAGATGGGTTTTACACAAGAATATAGGGCTGGTTCAATGGGAGGAAAGCCATCAGCTAACTGACCATATCAGTAACAAAACCAGGAAAAACCACATGATTATTTCAATAGGTGCAGAAAAAGCATTTAGCAAAATACAATGCATATTCCTCATTAAAAAAAAAAAACATTAGAAAGCATTGGAATAAAGGGAACCTTCCTTAAGGCAATATTAAGCAAGCATTATCTCTGACAGGGATAAATTAAAACCAGTAAGATCAGGGGTAAAGCAATGATACCATTATCATTGCTCTTTTTTAATATTGCACTAGCAATGCTCACTGAAGGAATTAGAATAGGTATTGAAAAAACAAAGTTATCATTCTTTGCATAGGATATCATAGAATACCTAGAGAACCCTAAAGAATTCACCAAAAAAATTCATAGGAATAATTAACAACTTCAGCAAAGTTGCAGGATGCAAACCTGCACAATAAATCCACAGGAGTCATCAGTATTTCTATTTACCATCAACAAAATCCAAGAACAAAAGATAGAAAAGGAAATTCTATTCAAAATAACTAAACAATATACAATACCTGAGGTTATACCTATGAAAACAAACCCAGCAACAATATGAAAACAATTACAAAACACTCTTCATACAAATAAAAACAAACTTAAACAGCAAAAAGCATTAATTCCTCATGGATAGGCCAAGATAATATAGTAAAATGACAATCCTATCTAAATTAATTTACCTAGTTAGTACCAATCAAACTATATAACTATGTAAAAATCATTTCATAGAACTAGAAAAACTAACAACAAAGTTAATCTGGAAGAACAAAAGGCCAAGAATATCAAGGGAATTAATGAAAAAAATATGGAAGAAGTGCCATTACTGTATCAGCTCTCAAACTATACTATAAAGTAGTAATTATCAAAATACTCTAGTAGTGGCTACAAAATAGAGTGGTGGATTAATGGAATAAATTAAGCAATCATCACATGGTAGTTAATGTACATAGCAATTTAGTATACAATAAATCAAAGATCCAAGATTTGGGGAAAGAAATCACTCCTTTTATTTTTCCTCTTTTTATTTTAATTTTTAATTTTCCATGATTACATGATTCTTGTCTCCATCTCCTCTTCCCTCCCCTCTCCCAGAGTTGACAAATAATTTCACTGGGTTAAATATGTATTATCACTCAAATCCTATTTCCATATTATTCATTTTTGTAATACAGTAATTTTTTAAAACCAAAACCCCAAATCACATGCCCATACAAATAAGTGATAAATCATGCTTTGTTTTGTTTTTTCTGGAAGAAATCACTATGACAAAAATTTCTGGGACTGGAAAGCACTATGGCAGAGAGTAGGCATGGACCAACATCTCACACTAAATTCCAGGATAAAGTAAAAATGGATACTTGACCTAGAAATAAAAGGTGACACCAAAAACAAATTAATGGAGCATGGAAAAGTTTACCTGTCAGACTCGTGTATAAGGGAAGAGCTTATGACAAAATAAGACATAGAGAACACTGCAAAAAATCAAATAGCTAATTTTGATTACAATAAATTTAAAAAAAAGGTTTTGTACATATAAAAACAATGCAACTAAGATTAGAAGAGAAACAACAAATTTGGGAAAAAATCTTATAGCAAATATCTCTGACAAAAGACTCATCTCTCAAACACAGAAAACTGAGTCAAATTTATAAGAATGCAAAGCATTCCTCAGTTAAAAAATGGTTAAAGGATATGAACAGGCAGATCTCAGAGGAAGGAACTAAAACCATCTATGGTCATATGCAAAAAATTCTCCAAATCACTCTTGATTAGAGAAATGCAAATTAAAACAACTCAGAGAAACCACCTCACACCTCCCAGAATGACTAATGTGAACAAAAAGGAAAATGATATATGTTGGAGGGGATGTGGGAAAATTGGGACATTAATATATTGTTTGTGGAACTGTGAACTGATACAACCATTCTGGAAACCAGTCTCAAAGTGCCACAGAACTATATATATACTCTTTGACCCAGCAATACTACTATTGGGTTTGTATCCCAAAGAGATCAGAACTAAAGAGAAAGGACCTACTTATACCAAAATATTTTAAGCAGCTCTTTTTGTACTGGGAAAGAATTGGAAACTGAGGGATTGTTCATCACTTGGGGAATGGATGGACAAGTTGTAGTATATATTTATAATGGAATACTATTGTTCTATAAGAAATAATGAACAGGATGTGTTTAGAAAAACCTGAAAAGATTTATACAAACTGATGCCAAGTGAAATGAACAGAACCAGGAGAACAATATATAAAATTACAGAAATATTATGTGATGATCAATTGTGAAGGACTAAACCATTAAATAGAGATATTGTACCAACATACAACATAGCTGATGAGATAAAATTGGGAAGTTTGGAGAGCAAGAAAACAAAATCATCAACCAAAGTCCTGACAATGAAGCAAATGTTCGATCTCAAAATGGATACTAAGTTTACAATCCAGAAAAAAAAGGCATAAAGAATCAATAGTTCTCTTAATTTGGGGCTTATTTCTAGAATCCTGATGCACAGCATAGGCTAAGTGGCCATATTTTTTCAGGTTCCATGGTTCTAGCAAAATAAGGAAGACAATTAGGGGAAAAAATTTCGTAGATCTGCATAAAATTCAGTGTTTAAGCAAGAAGGTGAAGACATTAAATAATTCCCAATACTAGTTTAGGGGATTAAAAGAGTAAATGAACAAAGAGAGATATTTTGACCACATGCAATAGATAGATCAATGCCCTGTAGGAAATATATTCTAATAAATCACATATATGCTGCATTTTGCAAACCTTCAAACACCATGTAAAATGCTAGCAATTAGCCATTAATGGAGGACTATAACAGATACAAGTAAACACAAGTTGTGGATAGAGAGAGAAATAACAACTAACTAGAATAAGAAGAGATTTTTTAGTTAGAAGGGAACTGGAATAGGGAGCCTTGGAGGGAGCTATGGATTATCAGGGGCAGAGAGATGGGAAAGGAGCATGCGGGACAGTCTGTGAGAAGGCACAGGGATGGCAGATGGAATGCCAAGTGTGAGACACAGCAAAGAGATGATCTTGACTAGAATATTGACTGCATGAAGGTAAGCAATATGAAACAAGGCTGATAAGGTAACTTTGAGGCAAACTGTGGAAGGCTTTAATTGCCAAGAAATAGGGTCTATATTTTGTCTTAGAAGCAATAAGGAACTATTCAAGATTTTTGTGCAGAAAAAAAACATTGCCAGACTGGTACCCTAGGAAGATTATTTTGGTAGCTTTGTGGAGGACAAATTGGCAAGGGGAGAAGTTAAAATCAGGTACCTCCATAAGGATGCTATTGCAATAGTCTAGAATAATCTAGATAAGAAATGACAATAGACCAAATGAAGGTAACAGCCATGTAAATGGAAAAAAGAAATCGAAGAGATGTCATAGAAGCAAAATCAAGCCTGATGGGAGGAGGAAAGAGTCAAGGATGAATCAGATTTTAAATTCGGGAGACAGGGTGGATGTTGGAGTCCTCATATGAAAACAAAAGAATTTTGGAGAAGGGCTTTGGCATCTAATAGTCTCCAATTAATATATAAAACACTTTTTGAGGGCAAAGTATATATTCTTGTAGCAAATAAAATTCTGAGAAATAAGGTTCCAGATATGAAGAATTAATTTATTAATTAGCTAGTAATAATCAACAGATTAATTGCCCGTGGTCTCCCTTGGTAATTGAAGAAAAAGATGCCAGGCCCTGGGACGTTGTAAATGCAGTTGGTCTTCCTGACAGCTCATTATTGGGGCCTCCCCGAGCAGAAAAAGACAGCTCTAACTGGTGGACATGTAATGAGTAGGGCTACAAGCTCTCAGGCCCTTCCAATTACCACATCACTGAGGGGTTGTCACCTGAGAAACTGGTCTGGTCGTGAGATTTCAGCAATCTGGGCAAGAAATGCCATTCCACCCTGGTTGGGCTTCACCTTCTTGAGCTAAGTCACACTAAGCCTCAATGAGGGGCAAGCAGTGAGGGAAGGGAACTCTGATTTCCAGTGGAGTGGGGACCAGCCCAATTTGGTTAAGAGCAAATGCCTTAGAGAAGGAATGAAATGACATTCCTTGGGGGTGGGGGGGAGGACATCTTTTAAACATAGTGGGAAAGATGGTCTTTTGACAGGGAAAGAAATATTACAAATTGATATTAATAACTAAATAATATGGCATTAAGTTAATTTTCCTTACAATATTGTGAGTCACTCCAATATTAAATCTATAATTATGTTTCATCAGTTGTTTTTAAATAGCCAAATGTGGCAGCATTTAAATAGGGAACATTTTAAAGTCAATTAAAACTATTTTGCTACAAGGGTTCCTTTACAGTTTAGCTAAAAGTGGAGGGTGTTGCTTGTCAATATAATTAAAGAACCTGAATTCAGCAAACTTTGGGATGCTGTTATCTTGACATAAAAAATATGTCTTGCTCCCTTGACTGTTTCTTCAACCAATTTCCTGTTGCCTTTTATAGGTATAAAACCTATTATAGATACTATTACTAAACTTTAGATGCCAGTCTCAATAGCCAAGGCCAAAGTACCCTAGAGAATAAACAGACATTGTTCCAGTGGCCTATGGGGGTAATCTGTACTTTTTATACTTTCCCAGGGAGGAGAGAGATCAACAGTGATTTGCCATCCTCTAGGAATTCTGCCTAGCAGTCAGGTATCATGGGAATTTTCTAGACCCTTTTGGAGGAAGAAGTCAAATTCTTATGCCACCAAAGCAGTAATGAAATGTTGTCCCCTGGTCAACATCTGAGAGCTGTGTGTGTGTGTGTGTGTGTGTGTGTGTGTGTGTGTGTGTACACACACACAAAACAGTTCCCCAGAATTCACAACAGAATATCTAGCCAGTTCATTGCTGGCAGACATTCAAACCTACAGACAATTCAAAAATCACTTTCTGACACAGCATTTTTTTTTACCTCAGCTAATATCTTCTTTTTAAATCCATTCCTTTTTTCATGTATTTCTTGATCACTTTAATTTTTAAATATTATTTGTAAGTTAATTTATTTTGGAAGGAAAATGGTGTATTCTTGTGTGATATAAGAATTCATGTTAACATTCATTCTTATTAGTTATTTCTTATTATCATAAACTGTTAATACATATGTTTATGTGTGAATATGTGTGAATCATGAATTTTGGCTAAAGTAAATATTAACCAGTTCAACTCTATGTTAATTGTCTTCAAACAAAATGAAGAGTAGTCAGCTGATTTCAGGCTTGTTTATCATTAACAAGATGGCCCAGGGAGATGAGAATTTTGTGGAAATATGGCCAAAAGGGGGCCAATTTTTCAATAATGAACAATCTACATCGCTGGTGCTGAATTCCAAGTATGTACAAGGAAGAGTCCTGTATTCTACTTCTGCTAATACATAGATTTAGAAATTTAAAAATGTCTAATTCCCTGAATGAGGAATAAAGAAAAATCTTTTAATTGGCTACTGAGCCAGAAATGGGCATGCCTACCAAAAAGGCCCAATCTATCCCTCTTCCCTGTGGCTAGTAACAATTGCTGTGGGCCTCCAGGTCAAGGAGAGACCTCTGAGCCTTTCCCCCAGCCCAAGCTGCATTCTCATCTTGAATCCATGGCGTTCTCTTAGTGTTTGTCTCCTTTCATTCCTTACCGTTCCTAGGTGAAGGAGTATAGAAGATGGGATGGACTAAGAGAAAACCATGTTAGCTTCAAAAGGTCAGAAAGAACTGTGTTTGTTAGGGGTTGAGCCCAGAAACTAGACGGCCCCAAGAAATGACTTGCAAAAAAAAAAAAGTCATATGTACTCAAACTTCTGAAGTAGAAGGGAGCCATAGTGTGAAAGGCTTTAAATGATGTATCAGTGTTATTTTAAATTGCAAATTTTAAATTCTTTTTGAGAGTAATTTTAGGTTAAGAAACATACTACCTCTCCAAATCCAGAAAATGAACTCTTCTTAGAAGGCACCATGAAGATGCCTCCACAGACCATAAGCTACATCAAGAAGATCCAGAATGAACTTTGGGTGTGGTTGATTGAACTGAAGGTTGATTGAACATTTAATTTGAATGTATATTCTTATGCCGAAGGGAACTTCCCCCTAATTGGCTTTTTGTCAATGAGCCTCGCAATTATTGTTTTTGTTCTCTTTTCCTCTTATCCTCAAATTATTTCAATTTCAAAGTTGGTATATTTACAAGACCCACTGGAGAGACTAGTCTTCCATGGGTCTCAGGGGGGAATGTATGATTGAAAATCTGTTACCCTAAGAAAGAACTACATATCCCAAGAGCCCACTGATTTCCTGTCATTATGTACTTCCTGTAGACAGAGGATAAAGGGCGTGGGCTTTGGAAGCTCCCTCTCTCTGATGTAGAATCAGCATTGATGGTGGTGAGTGGGGATGACTGAAAATGGCTAACCAGCCGTGGGCATGTGGTCTTTATTTTGTATCTTCTTTATTCCTTGATGTCTAATGGTCATTAATAAATCTCTTAAAATATAATATTATTATTGAGACTTAATTTTAACTTTTACAATGCCAAGCAGGGGAGTTATGTATTGGCTCAGAGGCAAAAGAGTGGCATGGTCATATCTATGTTTTAGATATATCCGTTTTTTTCATTCATATGAAAAATTCACTGGAAAAACTGAAAAACAGGACAGCAGTTAGGAAGCTATTAACATTGTCTGGGGGCATCTGGGTGGCTCAGTGGATTGAGAGCCAGGCCTAGAGATGGGAGGTCCCGGATTCAAATTTGACCTTAGACACTTCCTAGCTGTGTGACCCTGGGCACATCACCTAACCCCCATTGCCTAGCCCTTACCACTCTTCTGCCTTGGAACCAATACACAGTATTGATTCCAACTTGGAATATAAGAGTTTTAAAAACAAACAAACAAACAAAAACATTGTCTGGTGGGGTTAGTGGCTGGAGGGATTGAGAGCCAGACTTGAAGACAAGAGGTCCTGGGTTCAAATTTTACCTCAGATACTTCCCAGCTTCCTTAGAACCAACACACAGTATTGATTCCAAAATGGAAGATACGGGTTTAAAACAATTTTTTTTGGATGAGAGATGACTAGTGAAGAAAAAATAAGAAGCGATTAGTAACTTGACTAGAGGTTAAACTTATACAATAAAGTAATTCATTTAGCATGTCATTTCTTCTTTTACCCCATTTCCAGCAGATTAGCTTTCTGGCTAGTAGCTGGTTTCCTTCCAGGTCCAACTAAAATCCTACTTTCCAGAGGAAATTTATCCCAACTTCTTTCATTTCTTGGACCTTTTCTATATTGATTATCTTCAATTTATCCTATATGTGGTTATACATGGCCATTGTACATTGCCTCTTCAATTAGACTGTCAGCTTTTTGAGAGGAAGAATTGTCTTTTGCCTTTTTTGTATCTCCAGTTTCTAGTACAGTCCCTGAGAAATAATAGGAACTTAATCAATGTTATTGTGGATTAAAATAAAACAAAAGTGGATGGGGTGTTGTTATTGGAGTAATAAAGACCCAAGTTCAAATCTGCTTTTAGATACTAACTAGCTGGAGAAGTCACTTAAAGGCTGCTTACCTGAGTTTCTTCAACTATAAAATGAAAAAAAATGATAAAGGTTATTATGAGGAGCAAATGAGATGTTTATAAGGCACTTAGTATAGTGAGTGGTATATAAAAGGCTTTTAAAAAATGTTTACTTGCTTCCTTCCTTACTTGCTTGACTGAGAAAAGGATGGGCATGAGATAGAAGTAGGAATGACAAAACTTGGAAACTGATAGGATATGGGTAGGAGAGTGGAGAAGGAGGACGATACAATGAGGTAGTGACAGAGTAAGGGACTGGAATTCGGGTCTCTGTATATCCCAATCTATAGGGTTTTTTTCCTCCAGTACATCTAGAAGGCTGGGTGATAGAGTAGATAGAGTGGAGACTTTGAATCAGCAGCACTTGGGTCCAAATTCTGACTCACATACCAAGAAATTGTATGGCCCTGGGCAATTCACTTGATTTATGCATTTTAATTCCTTCACCTTTAAAATGTGAAAAATATCCACCTTCCAGAGATGTCATGAAAATACTTATAAAGTGCTTTGCATGCTTTAAAGAATTCTAGACATGCTAGCTATTATCATTATTAAATTTTTATATTTATTTATAATTTTTGAGTGATCAAAGTATTTATAATGTAAAATAAATTAGAATTTACTTATTAATAATAATTGCACTTTATTAATACTTAATATTAGCACCATGTTTCTCAACATTATTCTATTGCTATATTGCTGTTGTAAATATTAATATTGATAATTAATATATTGATATCTCAAGGGAAAGACAAAGAGCATTAGTAGATATAGTTTAGAATCCTATCAACTATGGGTATAGGAAGAGGAGGAAAAGGAGAGAATAAACATTGGACTTAAAATGAGGGGGTCTATTTAATGTCATTAAAAATAAAACTTCAACACAAAAAAAGGGGATAAACCACTTGACAAAGTTTTGGAAGCTTCAGTGGCAGCAACCAGGGTAAAAAATCTTTCAGAAAAAAAGTAATATAAAAATGGTGGTTAAATCCCAGTCACCCCTAATAAAAAGAGCCGAGTGGCAGAAGTTTCACCACCACATTCAGACTGAAAGAGCTCCCCAAGGCTATGGTTCTCAAATAGGAGCAAAAGGATAATGATTCTGCCTAGTACTGTTGGTGAATCTATTTTCTTCAGTAGGTAGATATGGGGAGAAACTACTGTTTTAAGTTAAAAGACTTATCTTTCTTTTGTACTCAGAGAACCGTTTGGGAAATCTATCTCACAAGGAAGTTTGGATGTTTATTGGAAGATTGTTGTATCAATTTTTTAAAGTACAGATATTTTTTAGTAAGTAAAGTAGTTCTTTGATCATTCTGTTAGCAAATAGTTGACAAAAGACAATAAGACCCTTAAAGTTCCCTTCCATAATGCTCTAAGAGAATTAGAAATGGCAGGGGAGGATGTTGACAAGAGGGCTATCTCAGGAATTAAAAGCCATGAGTTCAAATCCCTTCAATGCTTGTCATGGGTGATGGATGGGGGAGAGAGACACTTACTGACTTGTTTCTGTTACTTAACCTCCATGAACTTCATTTTCCTTATCTACAAAGAAGGGAAGTAAACTGATGGACTGGCATCCCTTCCAACTCTAGTCTCTGCTCCATGATCCTCCATCCAGCACATGACCAAGCTTTTCAGTAAAGCTGGGGAAATGTGAATTTGACCTTCCCCTTCCTTCTCTTGTCCCACTTCAGTCTCCCAAAAAAGCTATAAGCTTTTTAAAGGAAAGCTATAAGTCAGGTCACTCCTTCTCCAGGGAGAAAACCATGTTGCTTACACATGCACACAGGCATTCTGATAGGATGTCTTTTTTTCTGCCAGCTTGAGAGCAAGTATTTGGAACTTCCCCATATTCATCATATCTCCTCACTGGCTGTTAGCTCTCAATGGTGCTTCACAAAAGATTCCAGCACTTGGCATTATCCATCAAAGTTGACCAAATTGGGTAGCTGAAATCCCAAAGTTATTGAATCATGGATGAACTCATTCCACGCCCCACTTCTTGGCACCAGGACCTGCTGACAGTTGATGGACTACTGAGTTAATCCCTCCGTTGAACTATTTGTGTAGAGTTCTATCATGGACTAGATAGACCTCCGAGGCTTAAAAAATACAGGCATGTGATGGGTCAGAAAATATATTTACCCCAATTAGTTATCACGAATAAGACTCTTCTGTTGATTCACCAGACTAATCAGTGTAATTGATTATCAGACAAAAATGCCATTTCTGAAATGGAGAACTGGTTAGCTTCTCTGGCCCTCTCTTCCTATAGACTTCCTAAATAAAACCGGAATTGAAAAGCAAAATAGGATGGATGGGCTTTGACACTTTTTTTAAAAATGTTGTTCCAGGGGACAAAGGTTTTCAGAAAACTTGAGGGACAAAAGGGGAATGGAGACTCTCACTAATATTTCCACCCAAAAAAAGAAGGAAAGAAAGCATTTAAGAGAAGGCCATAAGCCAGGTCATTATTTCTTCAGGGAGAAAACGGTTTTATTGGTTTATGCACACAAGAGGCAGTCTGGGTTATGGCTTAAAATATTTCACAAAAATCACAGTGTGATAGTGCTGCCGGGCAGTAAACAAACTCCCTGTACTGAATGTAATCAGCCACATTTACTGTTTTCCCGATAAACCAAACACCACCGGCCAATTAGCCAGCCATCCTGCTGCTGCTACAGCCAGTCCTAGAAGGGTTTGTTTGTGTGTATGTGTGTGTCTGTCTGTTCTCTGGGGTGGGGGCAGGGCCAAAAGACGGATGTAAGTGAGCAAGTTGTTAAGAGATTGGAATCTTCAGGTTTTCTACAAGATGTATTAACCTCCGCTGTAGCTCTCTGTATTAGTACAATTCTTCTTTTGATCCATTTGTAGACTATCCATCACGGGAGATGTATCGCACTACAAAGGTTGGGGCACATTCATCCTGGCACTTGGCATTAAGCATTTAAGTGTAATGTTATCCATCCCTTGTGTGTTTTGCCAGACAGCAGTGAGTCAAGAGAGACAGATTCACTATATACTTATCACTCTGGATAAGCAGATTATCACTCTATCGAACACTTCTGTAGCTTAACTGCAACTCTGACCTAAACACTCAGTTTAATCTCAGTATCTGTGGGCATTAGGAATGTCCCGTTCTGGGATAACTCCAGCCCTGTGCCTTGGGTCAAGTTACACTTCTCCAGTTTTTTAGAAACATGTTGGGTGTTGAAGGACGGCGATGGCAGAGGCCCTTTGAACTACAAGGTCCAATTTATCAGGACAGGAAATTTGAAGGGAGTTCTGCCAAGTGCCATCACTGCTATGCCTAGATCCATCCTGCTGAAAGTCCCCCTCTACATCACTCACCGGGTCTATTTTGGGAGGGTTGGGTGCAAGGAAGAAAGGGCCATGTTTTCCCTCTGCAGCTATATACTGGAATGTCACAGTAAATCCACACACATATCAAATGGATTGGTTGACGGCATTAAAAACAGACAAATAAAAACCCACAAGGGGTGAATGTTTGCAATCTGACTTTTCCAGATTATGTAATGCCAATATATTCATTTTTAGTTCTCATTTGCTTAGTTTAATATTATATTTTATGCACAGACTGTAATCAGATGTTGCCTGGCTTTTACATAAGCTATGTTGTCCAGTTTTTCATTGAAAGACTTATTTATTACCTGGTGAGTCCCATTTTGCCATTGTCTGAGCTATCCTTTTCAAAGCTCATGTGTTTGTTTGGCAGCCACAGCATCTCCTTTATGTGAATTGGGCATCACTTATTAACTGTTTCAGCATAATAGTTTTTAGGTGACACTCAAGGAATAATTAGAACTGCTGCTCCAAGTGCCTGCTTCCAGCTAAGTAGCATTTGATCTTGCAGAAGGAGAATATTATCCTTCTGCCTGAAAGAGGGTACTTGTACATAAACACAATACTCCACATGAGATCTGACCAGGTTATCTTCTTCATTCGAGATTCTGTGCTCTTAAACTAAATTCCCATTAATGCTTTGGCCACTACCACCAATAGCCGCATGAAAAAGTGAGATCTATATAAAATGTCAACAATATAATAATGTTAAGAACAATTAGAACCAAAAGATATTCCACGTACATTATCCATATGAACTCAACCAACAATATGTTGAAAAAAGAAGCACGAAATACACAGCTGAGGCATGAAGTTTTGTTTAGAGAAGTGAAGGAATTGATGATAATGATTCAGGAACGAGTCCATTAAAACCAGAAATTACAGAAAGGTTATCCTTAAGGAACTCCAGACTTATTAATTAATGGAGATCATACAAAGAAGTATTTGAAACTGTATAAGCTATCACTTTAGGTTGCAGAATTGTAGCATCTACTAAATACCTAGAAGAAGGCAGTAAGGTGACTAAGTGGATAAAGTACTGAGCCTGGAGTGAGGAAGACCTGAATTCAACACCTACTAGCTGTGTGACTTTAGGCAAGTCACTTAAGGAAATGGGAAATTTCCTGGAGTGTATGGTCCACATGATTCAAAAGAATTAGATATAACTAAATGTCAGAACAAAAACCTAGAAAGGCATGATCAAGTAACTTAGAATAACCAATAAAAGTATGCTATTCCTTTATAATTAACATAACAAATCACTGTACTAAAAATATAACATTCAAAATCTCTATGTAAATTCAACATATAAGTTGAACTTTACCCAGAGCATTATTACTATAAATCATAACTGTTGTCCATAATTACCTGGACATAAAATTGACCCATAAAATTTTAAGAATTACCTCTTTGATAGATATCACCATACCAAATAGTCCTAACCAGGAAAATTAAAGCTTTTGAGATAAGAGTACTAGCTGAAGAAACTAAAGTCATGTGGGAAAGGGAGGAAGTATATAATATCCTGACTGCTACCAGAGTTTGTCTCAAATATTCAGTGATCCTATAGAAAATAGCATTACAATCCAATGTTACTTATTATTCATTTTCAGAATATGAACCGGTGGTGTGTTTGAATAGAATTATTTTTAAAAGGAAGAAGGAAAGAAAGAAAGAGAGAGAGAGAGAGAGAGAGAGAGAGAGAGAGAGAGAGAGAGAGAGAGAGAGAGAGAGAAGGAGAAAGGAGGAAGGAGAAGGAGGAAGGGAGAAAGGGAGGGAGGGAGGGAGGAGGAAGGGAGAAAGGGAGGGAGGGAGGAGGAAGGAAGGAAGGAAGGAAGGAAGGAAGGAAGGAAGGAAGGAAGGAAGGAAGGAAGGAAGGAAGGAAGGAAGGAAGGAAGGAAGGAAGGAAGGAAGGAAGGAAGGAAGGAAGGAAGGAAGGAAGGAAGGAAGAAAGAAGAAGGAAAAGAAAGAAAGAAAGAAAGAAAGAAAGAAAGAAAGAAAGAAAGAAAGAAAGAAAGAAAGAAGAAAGAAAGAAAGAAAGAAAGAAAGAAAGAAAGAAAGAAAGAAAGAAAGAAAGAAAGAAAGAAAGAAAGAAAGAAAGAAAGAAAGAAAGAAAGAAAGAAAAGAAAGAAAGAAAGAAAGAAAGAAAGAAAGAAAGAAAGAAAGGAAAGAAGAAGAAAGGAAGGAAGAAAGAAAGGAAGGAAGGAAGGAAGGAAGGAAGG